>NC_083638.1:19384089-19664089 GCF_963576545.1 Limanda limanda
CCTCACCTACACTGTTGAACTTTTCACATAATCAAAGCGAAAGGATTGAACCTAATCCAGTCCCAGCCAGTAATCTTGCTCTTTTCCTCCCTCGGCTCATATTGTACATTGAATTTTCTCACCACATAGTTAGGGGAAGTTATTCCGTCTGTCTGTCTCTGTCTTTGGGCAGCTCCTGGGGCTTTTAGACCAAACTCATTAGACAGGGTGAGACCTCTTTAAATAATACATCTCCACTTACACTCCCACTGTCTCCTCTCGTCTTCACTTTCAGCCCCCCACTCTCCCTCCACCCCACATACACACTCGCTTTCCTCTATTCTCCTCCTCATCTCTTCTTTTCCCCATATCTACATCGTATTCTCCTCCCTCTCGTCTCGTTTTTTCATCCTTTCTCTCTCTTATTTCACCTTCCTCCCACATCCTCTGCCTGTGTCTGATTTACTCTACATTTTTCCCTCAACATTTCTCACTAACTCCCTCTCTCTCTCCCCCCTCCTTGCTCTCTCTCTCTCACACATGCACGCATACACCTCCCGTCTCAAACCACTCTTTTATTGGTTTCTATGGTAACTAAGAGCTGGTGCGAGAAAGAGGGAATTCTCTGTGACTGTTGATAGAGGTGTGTGTGTGTGTGTGTGTGTGTGTGTGTGTGTGTGTGTGTGTGAGTGTGTGTGTGTGTGTGTGTGTGTGTGTGTGTGTGCATGTGCGTGTGTGCATGTGCATGCGTGCGTGTGCATGCATGTGTGTGTGTGCAAGAAGAGTGGGAGAGAGACACAGAAATGAAGACGGGAGAGAGAGATGTAGCTATTACACAGTGCCGCCTAGAGGCACTAATCTCTCACAAACACTCACACACACACACACAAACAAACACACAAACACACCCCCACACACACACACAAACTCAAGGGGCTTTACAGGTCAGAGATTGCTCCAAGCTTAACCATAACTGTCACTGTATAACCCTTAACTTGAACCCAAACCTAACCTCAAACCTTGTTTTCACCTTGAAAATTAATTATTTGAGGACTTAGTTTTTGTCCCTACAAAAAACAAAACAAACAAACGTGCGTGTGCGTGTGTTGCTGAACAATATCTATGTCACTAATGTAAAAAAAAAAAACAAAAAAAACTGTTTGTTTACTTTTTGTCAGCTGAAGTTGTATTATCGATGAATCTGACTAAAATACTATTCTTCACTCTGAGATTATCCTTTTGACCCCATAGCCTCGAGCGTTGCAGACTGCTTGTGTGCATATTAAGGATTTTCCTTTTTTCATGTCATTATATGCACAACAAGGCCTTGTACTGACAGCAACATTATACTGCTTTAATACAAAACTGTTTTCATTAATTTTAATGAAATGAATGAATGCTGCTGTTAAACCAAAGTTCCCTGTTTTAGATCTCAGTTCCACGGTGCTGTTTTATTTTGACATGCACACAGCTCATGATATACAATCCTAGTGGTGTCTCCCAATCTACTGATCAACAGGCTTTGGTAACGCAATAAGTAATTCCTTAGTGCATCAGAAAAGGTAACGAAGACTGCAAGCTGTGGGGAACATGAAAGTAAACAATACCAAATTTCAAAATACTTAAAATCAGCTTTGCACATCTAGAAAATGACACTTGACACATGTGCTCTCCCTTAAAGATGCACACGGTGTGAATTTGATGAGTGCCAGTGACTTTTAACCACAACCTATACACACATTTCTTGTTGTGTATAAACAACTATAAAGTGTGTGTAAGAGCAAAAACTAAATTAATCACAGACAGTGTGTCAGTAGGACCTCAAAACGGTGCACGTGTATGTTCTTGTGTCTGTGTGTGGATAATCAAAGTGCACTTGCATAGCGTTTTTTGAGTTTGAGTGATCAAAGCACGTGTGTGTGTGTGTGCAAGGGCTTTTGATAAGGCTGACACCTGAGCCTAGAGCATCACCACTGGGGAATTGTGGGTAGATCAAGACGAGACCTCAAGACCTCAAGGTTTCAATGCAGCAGCACAACAGAAATCAATTCCAAAAATATCAATCAGGGTCAGAGCGGAGGATCAGGAGGAGAGGGGCGACAGAGGGTGATTACTCTGCTGCTTTAGGAAACAAGAAGGAAGTAGGAGGGGATGGGAGTCAGCTGTAGGTGGATGAATGGCTGGGAGTAGAACTATCTCTCAATGGAGTACGAACCAAATCAGTCTTGCTATATTTGTCACTCTGGGCATGTAAATCGTCTTTTGCTGAGTAACCAACATTACCAAGAATACTGGCTGAGTCTTGATGTCCACACACATGCTTTATGTACTTTGACATGTGTTGCTGATAAGTCTGCAGCAGCTCAGTGCTGTCCCACTGTGAAATTGGAAAGTGCCTCTGGGTTCTCTGGTGGGCCTTCTGAGCCCTTTATGCACAGTTTGTACAAGAGTGAAATGCTACAGATTTTGCCTGAGGAAGTAACCCTCCAGGGGATGTACAAAATGGTCCAAAAAATGTAACCAAAACAAATAAGCTATCAGCTACTGACGTTTAGATAATTTTAATATTTTCAAAACATGAGCGACAGTCCAAAAAAAAGCACCCAAAAAATTGCATCCTCAGATTTCAGTGGCCGCAGACAGGTCGGTGACCCCAGTAACAGATTAATTCACAGCGCTCTCCCATTTCTCAAACAACATTTTCCACCTTTGCACCCTCCTGCTCTCACATTTTCGACAAGCACAGAGGTGATGATAATTAAAGTCTGTTAGAGATCACAGCTGATGGCGTGGGTGGACTCTGGGACGGGGTCACAGAGGTGCACACAGTGGCAACCATAACAAGACGAGAGGAGTAGAGGCCAGATGAGGTGAGGAGTCAACTGAAATGAGTTCACCTGCAGTGTGTATGTGGGTGTTTGGGGGGGGTGTTGACAGATGTGTTTGCTGCTGCAGTTTTTTCACACGCCCACCACCCACATCGATACACATCTATTTCATTGACCTCTAACCTGGTGTATAAATGTCCACACACCAGGTCTGGTACTCTCCTGGTTTGGTCTGCTGATCGTGGGTCATGCAGCAAGGGAAGCTGGGATTGATACTGGTCTGTTTTTTTATTGCAGCGCTCTAATACCGGAAATTACACGCTGTGCTCTCGCTCAGCCCCATATATATTCATTCTCTTAACTTTTTATCCCGCTGTGTTGTTGTGAAGAGGAAGAGGCTAATCTGAGGAGGGTGCAGCAGAAGTGCAATTTCAGTTACACAAACCCTTTGCTACAATATCGTGCACGTCTTGGTTGTTTCACAACCTTTTAATGTGATCAGGTGAGACCGCAATGCTGCTTCATAGTGCCACTGAATGGGTTTTTCTGCATCATCCACAAACTGCCATCATTATCATATCAGAGACCTACATTTAAAAATAGAAACTTTTTTAATTAATTTCCCTTTATAGATTTAAGGTTATTTATCAGTTGTGTGTGGTAGATTTACTTTGTTGGTATACTTACTTTCATGTATCTGTACATAAGTAGATTTATTTTCAGGTCCTTTTCACTTATAATCTACAACATATCAATGCAAATTAAAGAACTAATGTTCCATATCATGGGCCAGATCAAATTAATATCCATTATCTCAGAAGTTCCCCACCTCTGCCCTAACTACTACCTGTCAAAGCCTCATCCGATATCCTAACCACTGAGCCAATTATTAGTGTTTTGAGTTTTGTCTCCAACTGGACAAATTGTTGCCCAATTAACTGGTCTTTCGGCAGAAATTTGTCCCCAAAGAGGCTAAACTCAAGAAGTCATGAGCTCACACACACACTTACACACACTCACACACACACACAAACACACACACACACTCACACACACATATATGCAGGCGAAGACGGACATCAAAAGAACTACACTTTTTCATTATATAACAAAGCCTTCGAGCCACAAGGGTCCAAGTGATATTTGGGGACAACGTGAACGTTCTGTTAAACTAAACAACTTTTGAGCCAAACGCAGTCAGTTGAGTTTTCTTTGAAGAATACATAAGAATAACAGATTAGGGCAGTGATACACTCGCCAGCTTTGAGACCAATGGGCAGTGCTCCCAGCAGCAGGGAAAACATGAAAAAAATACATGATTAAAAGCAAAAACGCTTCACTGCTATATGATGTCTTTAATCACTGAAGCAGCAAAGTGGATGAAGCTGTATGCAGTGTTGTTGCTTTACTCTTAATTCTACAATATCTACACATGAGTACAGTGACTCTTTGTGATGTTTTGGCTTCATCATCCAAGCCGGATTAAAGTGACACAAGGACAACGATGTAAAAACATGGACCTTCAACTAATAGTAGTATTTTGAGGGTGTGAACGTCCATGTTGGTTGAACAAAAAGGTTTTAAATCTCTCTTCTGTTGAGGAAACAAAGAAGTCAGTGAAGCTCGAACCTGGCACAGCATCACTAAGGAAGATAGCAAGTGCATGATGATATCTGAGTGCTTTAGACTTGAGTGAGGCAATTATTTATTTATTTTAACCTTTATCTATTCAGGGGAGGCAAGCGCTCTTTTTAAGCAGTGCCACAATCCCACTCTTATGGTTGCACAAAGTCACACTGGGAAGCTGCCCAGTACAACCACAGTCAGATCTGAAGGCTGCTGGAAAAGCTTGAAGGTTATTGTAATTAAAAAACGGAAATTACTGTTGTTTTATCTTATTTTACCCAGATTTAATGTTGTATTACGGGGGTCAAACTAAATAGTACAGATTGTAGAAAATAAATGTAAGTTTCCCCTCAGTTGCTCGATTTGAGGAAGAATAGATATGGAAATTGTTGCAGTCCCCAAACAGTAATAACTCTTCTTCACCTCTCCGGTATCTCTGTCTTTTGGTGTTTCACCTTTAATCGTCTCTGTTCTCTTCTCCCCGTTCCTGTCCTGCTCATAAATTGGACAGAATCAACAAATTTCAAAAATTTTACGTGATAATAAATCCTACATATCTTATTTATAATAATTTATTCCATCCATACTTATGAAGTTATTTGAACACACCGGACAATATCAGATTACACAAAAGCAAAGCATTAATTTAATATTCCATCCCCTACCAGCTCAACGATCATCAGTGCTTATTATTCCATATGGGCTGACGGTCAATCAAGCAACACGACTAGATGTCAGCTACGGACCAATATTCCAGCAGATGTACATCCATCATCACTTCTAAGCTATTTACAGTATTATTCACTGCAGTGTAATCAGTGGATTCTGTGCTCTGATAAAATCTGCTTTTCATAACGTCATCTGACATTCCTGTGTTTTCGCAAACGACAAATTATGGGAACTCCGTAAGCATCAGCTTGAGTTCAAATATTATGTAAATATTATGATATTACAACATAATTCCATGCACCCCTTTGCACACCCCTTGATGATGGTTTAACCCTTTGTCTGCTGAGATTTCTATCAAATAGATTGCAGGTTAATTAAGTCCTCGCTCTTTCCCATCGCGGCTTTCTGTCGGTAAAGTGTGGCTACACAAAGTTGCACTCGCTCTTTAGAGCTGATTCATTTTCCTGACATGGCTCTTGCAATTTGTGTGAACAGTATTAGGTGCGACAGATCCACACTTATATCATCCTGCCATTTGCACAATCCTTCTCTAAATGCTGTACATAAAGCAAAGATGGGCACATTACTGACCTCACAGAAGCTGCACCTTTGTAAAGTGCTTTTCCAGACTGGTGAGTCAGTTTGGTAATAATATGCATGTGTTCAGGCACAGAATGTTCCTGAAGTTGAAGTGAAAATGTCTCTATGAATCTTGCCCTCTCTCTCTCTCTGCAAAATACACACAACACAAAACATGTAAGCAGAACCTAAAGTTGACTGAAACTGCTTTATATATGTGCATTTAAGAATGTTAATTAAAAAACAAATCTCTCTGTCTCTGTCTCTCCACAGCTCCATGCGGAGGACAGTATGGTGGATCTGAGGGGGTTGTTTTGTCTCCTAACTATCCCTTAAACTACACCACAAGACAAACCTGCTCCTACTTCATCACTGTGTCCCCAGAGTTTGGTTAGTCCATAACTAATCACACCGTACATGCTATTGTGTAAGTGAAGCAAGAATACAAAAACCTTGATTTTAAACTTTCCTGTTCATCTTTTTCAGTGGTGTTTGGTCAGTTTGCCGTTTTCCAAACGGCGATGAACGACTCAGTGGAGCTGTTTGATGGAGCCAATGAGTACGCTCGACTGCTGAGCTCCCTGGCTGGGTCCCATTCAGGTGAGTCTCTGAATGTGACTGATTGGGTGTCGGCCACAGCCAGGGTCATTCTGCCATGAAGAGAATGTTTTGTTTGATTGTTTTTTTCACCTATGACTTAACATGTCCTGCCTATATAATTTAAAACTTCTGCAGTGTAGTAGTGTTTTAAAGTTTCTCAGCTGTATTCCTTTTTTCTTGTGGTCCTGAACACATCAGTGAAAGAGGAAATTATAATGAAATCGTTTATAAGAAAGCAGCTCTCAGGAGCTGTAGAACATAGCACCAGTGGTCGTTATCACAATTTATTTGACAGTGATGTATTTGGTGAAATTCCATTATGGGTTATCTTTACAAGAAGAAATCAGCAGTGGGGGCTCCACCATATACACTGCACTGATACTTCTTAACACAATCCTCCCTGGGTTTCCTTATCCTCCTAAGTTGGAGTCATCCCAGCCTGGCAACGTTTCGAGTCACTGTGCAGCAGCACACAAATTGAAAGATGAAGCAACATTAATGTAAATGACAGACTATGGATAATGTAATATGAAGAAATATTGATTAACATAGATGCCGGCTAAATGGGCTCGTATTTCCTCAGGATTTCATGTTCCTCCGCTCTGTCATGGCCAGGGGGCATGCTGCAGGGTTATCCCTTGGGATTGACATTTAGTCTCTTACTGTAAAAATAAGGATATTTTATGTAGTTCTTTCTGTTATGTGCTTGTAGAAATATGAGGTGAAAAAAAGTTGCTGTTTAATAAGGAACAAGACCGCAACTGGCAGTTAAATTAGCATCACAATGCTGGAAAACAGTATAGTTTGAAGATAAAAAAAAAGGAAAAACATCAAAATAAAGCAAACACAAACATGTATAGACAGATATGATGGTTCCCTCAGGCGTTTATTTCTGTTTTTTTCACCGAGGCTCTTGAGTGGATCAGTGAGCTTTTTTGCATAATATTAACTTGGAGGATGTGACAGTTTTTGTATGGCTACATGTAGCCGCACATTACGCAATATTTATCTTCCAAACTACCATCCATCTAAGTTAGTTCAGAGGAAACAGGCCTGTTTATATAATGTAGGATGGGTGGCTTATTCCTTAAAGTTAATTTGGGTTTGAAATTCCCCTTTTGGCTTAAACTGGCAGGAAAGAATGAAACACACCAGGCTTCACAAAGTAAATGAATCATTACCCTATCACACATGCACGTAGATGCACACACACACACACACACACGAGCATGGACAAACAAATTTGTTGTACACTGTTCCAGCGAACTAACTGATTATTCTGACACACCAACGTATTAACACGCAGAGCAAACGTACACAATCACACACACACACCCTGACGCAGCTAATGATGGTTGTAAATGTCAGCCCCACCAGGCCATGTTTTTCTCATTTATCACTGTTACTTTGTTTGCCTGTGAATGTGTGTGCATATTTTCTCTGTGATTTGGTGTGTTTGTTCTTGCATTCCTGTACTTGTAAGGACATTTGGCATTTTACCACCAGGGAAAAATACAGGAGAAGCTTAAAGTTATAACAGTAAACTAGTACAGTGCAGGCTTGGTCTGTTTTTTCTGCAAAATAAGATTAAGAATTAATATTTTTATTATTACTTATAATTTATAATCTATGTGTCTATGTCTGTCTCTGTTTCTGTCTCTGTCCCAGGAGAGACATTGCCATTGGCAACTTCCAATCAGATCATGTTGCGGTTCAATGCTAAGAGTGGCCAGTCAGCTAGAGGCTTTCACTTTGTCTTCCAAGGTAACACAAAGCGTTACATCGAATTTAAGTTTGACATCTGTGTGTCTCTCCTGACAGCTGCAGTTCTGTTTCCCCCTCCTCGTTCCCCTCATATTAATTGTAACTGTCATCATTGTAGCTGTGCCTCGCACCAGTGACAGTCAGTGCAGCTCGGTGCCAGAGCCCCGGTATGGCAGGCGGATCGGTTCGGAGTTCTCAGCAGGCTCCGTGGTTCGCTTCGAGTGCAGTCCAGGGTATCTGCTGAAAGGGTCCAGTGCTATCCGATGCCAGGCCATACCAGGTGCCCTCGCACAATGGAATTCAACAACTCCAAGCTGTATAGGTAAGGCTCCCCTGAAATCTACAGTGAATGCAACCAGCTAACATAAAGAAGTAGTCAGTCCATTGGCTTTGGTGAATCAACCAGAACGGCCAGACATCTGTACATTGATTATAACCATGGAATGTTCATGAAGATGGATGACATGGCAGTTCCCAAAAGTGAAGCCAAAGCATTCTGGTGCCTGGCTGTAATAAATGTAATGAACCTAGCCTCCTCTATGTTAGTGGATGGGACCTGGACCAAACTTGGACAAAAGATTTTCCCAAAGAGGGTTTCTGTTTTCTAACTTCTATGTCTTAGGTAGTTCTTATCACACTGACCTACTATATGTCAGTGTGGGTTTAATTTGTCATTTCATGCTATTCAAATGGGATGAAACACACTGATGGACCACTGAGACGGACACATGACAAAGCGAGTTTTGGGAGCAGGAGCTGCCAAGATCTAGGAGTGGATCCAACGAGGGCCGGCCCCCACATTAAATCTGATCCAGAATTTTCATGACATTCTTCAAGAATATCTATTTAAAAGCTTTTTTCGAAGTACAGTGTGCTGGAAATTGTTTTTTCCAAATATATCGCTTTACTCTAAGCTAACAGTAAACACAAAATGACACCTCACTGAATCAGTAATTTGCATTGATGTTGAGGTAAATCGTTGCTCCTTCACGGCCCCTGATTTCGAAAAATCCTAGATTTGCCAGTTATTGGCAGGACCTTGATGGCACAGCTCCATCCCCCATTTGATACTGTGCTGACAGTGGCTCCAAACGATGTCATCAGCAGGAAATGGCAGCGGTTTTGGCTTCATTTCTGGATAGTGGGAGGAAGTGGAGACACATTGTCCATCTCTATATATCATCTGTGATTCTAAAGGAACTCATTATAAGGGTGAAATCCCTCCCAGTCAAGGGAAAACCTTTTACAAATTGTTTCAGCTAGCTCTTAAGTTTATACTACAAGTACTGTAAATCATATTTACTTTCTTTGGCTCCCTGCGTTATCTGTTTGAATTGAGTTAACCTCGCTAAGAAATCCATATTGTATGTCGTTGCTCTATAGTTCCCTGCAGTGGCAACGTGACCGAGCGTCGTGGTACGATACTGTCGCCTGGTTATCCTGAGCCCTACCCAAACAGTCTCAACTGTCTGTGGAGGATCCATGTCAGCGAAGGGGCTGGGATACAGGTATAGATGCTCTTATATAGAAATGTACGATGCACTGCACATGCCCTCAACTATGGAGGATACACCTTAACTCTGAGGCTGTTGTGCTTATTTGTTTTTATTGTTTTATATTTAGATCCAAGTGATGACGTTTGCCACTGAGCACAACTGGGACTCTCTGGAAATCTACGATGGAGGAGACATGACAGCTCCTAAATTAGGGTCATTTTCTGGTATGACAATATGCTCTCACACACACACACACACACACACACACATACACACACACACACATGCACAAAAAACACTCCGGAGATCTATGATGGATGAGATATGACAGCTGCTAAACTATAGATACGCACAAACACGGGCTGACAGACACACATAGAAACAAATACACACATCTATGATGAATTAGATATGACAGGTCTTGAACTATAGATACAGTCACAAAGAGCATTCACTGGAGGTCTAAGATGGATGAGTTGCAATACCAACAAATATGATTTATATCTTCAATCAAAAATAAAACAATGTTTTTAAGACATGTAATTCTTCTGCTTTCCAGGCAGTTAGTGAGGGGAGAGAAGAGAGGAGGTAGGGAGGGATGGGGGGGAAGAGTTTCACCATGAGGTTGAATGAAAGATGGAAGAGAAAGAGAGAGGGAAAGAAGTCAGGGAGGGATAAAGAATGATCTAACCTTTCACAATTTCCCAGCGGAGTTTCCCTTGCGACCTGCCCTAAGCACATACCTGTCACAAACCTATCACACATAAAACATGCCGCCCATAGGGCCACATGCACACACACACACGCACAACTTGCACACTCACACACACACAAATCACTTTGCCCTTCTCAAGATGCCACACAGGGGAGCTGCCCACTATGACCACAGTGATCTGGTGTTGGCCACTGAGCAGCTTGTCTCGGGCAGATGAGAGTTGCTTCACATAAGGACAGTAAAATCCTATCTGTCCATTGAGGGCAGGATGTCGTTCAGTTGCTATTCACATCATTTCCCAGCTGGTGTTGGGATTTATACAGGAGTTGGGGAAAAAGTGTCACTGTGCACAGTATGTGAGCATCTGTATGTTGTCTTGTGTAACATAAACGTAATTATTTGTATGTATTTGTTTATATCCTCCTGTGTTTTTCAATATCTATTGAGCATATTCCTGCAAACGCTAATGTTATAACTAGTTTTTGTAAGTACTCCTCACCTGTTTGTGTTGTATCTGTATCTCTTGTGCGTTACAGGTACGACAGCTCCCGCCCTCCTCAACTCAACGTCAAATCAGCTCCTTCTGCATTTTCAGAGTGACATCAGCGTGGTGGCAGCAGGTTTTCACCTAGAATACAAAAGTACGTTAATGATTTTATCTACGTTTACCTGGACACAAATAATCTGATTATCAATCTTTATTTGAATAAGACATTAATTTGATTATGATGTAAACATGAGTGTATCATTGAATATTCCATTCATATTTACTTTAACATGTTACAGTGTTATAATGCTCGGATGTGATAATACGATTAGGACGTATATATAACTACCTAATGTGACTTAGGTCAGAATGCATGGATGGATAAATTGATTGATCTGCCTTTCTAAGTAAAAAAGCAGAGGAGAGAATGTTTGAACCCCTTTCACCTCAATCAAAAAAACACACACAAAAGTTCCTCACTCTGCGGGGTCTTTGCTTAAAACGGTCCTCCTGAAAATGTAAGTTCAGGAACACACACACACACACACACACGCACACAACCAAAACCTTAACATTGAATAGCAAGAGTCAGTGACCTGAACGAGTTACTACTGGTACTGCCTGAGAGCATGCACACATACTGCGACCAACACTGAACACACACACACACCTTGAGGGATGTAAACAGGAACACTGTCAGACACATACACACACATCAAGTGCTTTTGCTTGTTTCACACATGCACAAAAGTACAAAAGAACAACACGTACACACATGCATGTCGTAAACAAACAATACTATGTAGATGGATGATACGATTATACACACACACACACACACGCACACACACACACACCTGTCAGGGCACGGTTGTGCTTTTCAGGCCTTTCTAGTTGTTTTAGCTTAGAATCACTTCTAGATCAATGAACATGTCCCCTTTTGTGAGTGTGTGTGGGAGCAGATTTCAACGTGTGTGGGTTTTCTGTGTGTAAGTAGGTGAACGCACACTTTTGTGTCTGATTGGTGTGTATTTTAGCTGTCCCTGTGTGTTGTCGAGCCATCACTGGGGGGAGAAAACCTAGAGGAAGGTTCACTTTGGGGCACAGTACACCATGTCTATATTTCTGCTTCACTATTTCTAACTGTGGTTGCACTCATCTTCTCAGTGAGGCTCTTATATAGCAGGTGCACCTGATCCATCCCAAATCTGACTGCACTGATGAGACCATATGTGACACACAGAATTGGACCCTTTCATACAGTAATACAGTATCATGAATAATCTGCAGGTGAAAATGGTGTAACAGGCCACAGCTATTTTTATGTTTTAGCATTTATTTTGCTCAAGCCAGCACCACATGTATTATTGAGTTGAGAGTAGTACAGGTGGCATTCTCTGCAGGCTTTTGGGGCTTTGCTTTTTTATGAAGGCTCCTAGATTCTATGGGGAGAGGATTTGGAGAAAAAATGTCCTAGAAATCGACATCCTGAAGGCTCCTCTTGGTTGTTTGTAAAAATGACCCAACCAGAGACCTAAGTCAAGACAAATTATATTCTCAGGTTGGGTTGGGGCATATTAATGTGGGTCTGGGATCAGGGCACCCCTAATTGTAATGTGGGAATCAGAGTGACGAGATGCATCATAATCAAAACAGGACTAAAATTAAGAGTGTGAAAGGAAAGAAAAACAACCCTTACCCAAGACTGGGTAGGTTCACGACACCTACCTCAAATGTGTTAAAATTACGTTTATCCTATCTCTGGTGTTTTTGATCAGTTTTGTTTATTTGTGAAGGTGTTTTCTTATTATTTACTCTATTATTGTCTTTTATTTATGAAATTGTTTACTGCTTTGTGTGTGGATAGGGGAGGTTTATTTTGTAAAAACATGAGTTTCAAAGTATTTGTATGAAAGGGCCATACAAATATAAGTTGGTTGGCTGGTTGGATAGATGGATGGACAGACACCAATCCAGGAACATAGCCCCCCCCCCCCTGCCACACTGAAAGATACAAGCTCATGTACTTCTCAGATGGTAGTTCTACTTATCTTGAAATGAGTGAAACACTTGAATCCCAGAAGAACCTCTCTTCTTTAAAGGAGGTTTCACCACAAACTAGGCTTTCAACTTTGATAATAACGTGTTTGCAAAACCAGGAAAAAATCTATTCTCGTAACTGGAAAAACCTTCACCAGAGGTGGGGAGTAAACTGCAGCACTCGTGTCACCATCTCCAGTCTCACGTTCTGCTTCAACATGGGTATTGCAGTACCGTCATCACCATGAGAGACGCACACATGCCTTTTCTGTTTTAGTGCACACACCAGGGAAATCTACTTCCCTGATGAACTATGTTACACCCACCGGATACATACAGGCTCATTTGCCTTAACGCAGCACTGCGCAGCGCTGACGGAACGTGATGCATGCTGATTAGAAATTTTGCCTGCCTTCACAGTCCCTGCTAAAATGTCACTGTGTCACATGACAATAAAACCGTGGCTACAGTATTATGAGAAAGGCAATGAATTGTTTTATTCTGACTGCACCAACTGAGATCTTCCTCTGTGTCAACAGAATTCTGCCCTAAGTGACTTAAAGCTTCACTGACAATGTGGTACATTTTTATTCCAATAAAATCTTTCCGAAAGGGGGATGCAATTTATTTATTATTATTTTATCTCCTCCTTCTGGGAGCCCTTTTTTTTTTTATTTCCCCATGGACACCTGAATCTATTGTAGTTTTAGTCAGGTTAGTTTTTGTTACTGAGAAAGAAGTAATGCCCAGGAGGAGGAGATCAATTATTCTCCGACCCAGGTTACTCAGCAATACAGTTCAGTAACAGTACTGTACATTATAGGGCAGGCAACTCATTTCAGAACACATGTAGGCCAGTCTTCAATCTAATTGTCCATTATTGTTTAACCCAATAGATATATCTGTTTATCAAAATCACTTTTTTTTCTTAAGAGGTTCTACTCTTACATTTTCTACTGAGTGAAAAGAGTCTTGTAATTCTGTCATGTAGCAAAATAATACAGTCCCCATAAAAATCCACAACTATCAAATACTGTGGTATTTACACGTGTATATTCAAACTATTATTATTATGGAACCATACGAACGATTGTGCTTCGAAAAGTTCTCCAATCTCTGGATAGCAGTTTTGAGGAAGCTTGTAGGAGTAGAAGAAATCATCTGCTGGGGACACGTAAATGATTGTGGTGATGATGTTCTCATCATTTTAGGCTGACTGAAAGGCGTTTCATCCAAAGAGCAGAGTGAGACAACTCTGTCCCTGGTCTGTCATCAAATAAAGAGACAGAAGTATAATAAATCCAGTCAGTTAGACTTAAATGCTGACACTGTCTGGTTGTACTATAGTGGCCCTAGTGGGCTGGTTTGTGGTACTGTCAGCGTTTTACAGAGCATCACTGCTCTCTCATAACCGGGGAAGAGAGGGGGTCGTTTGTTTGTACAGAGAGAGAGAGAGAGAGAGAGGGAGAGAGAGAGAGTGTGATGGTGGGCAAAATGGAATAGTTCCATTGATCAGTTGTCATGACAGCCTGCTGATGCTCTGCCTAAAAATATACAGTGTGTGTGTGTGTGTGTCTCAACATCACAGTCTCATGCGGCTTTTTCCACTTATGCTCACTCTAAGAAAGTCCTGCTCATACCCCTCTATAAGCACACACTCATGTAACAGAAGCACGCTCACTCACAGATGTCACACATTGAGCTGCCCCAGATGTCCGACATGCAGAACCCCGTGTGTGCTAATGGGTAAATGGCAAAACTGTGCTTTAATGAGTGGTCATTAAGACAAAAACAGATCGATATAAATAAAGACCATTCACCATTTGGTCCGGATATTAAGGTCGCTGTGGTGTAGTTTAGGGTTAGGCCAGTAGTGGTTACGGATAAGGTCCAAGTAACTCTCCAGGAAATCCAAGTAATTGATGGAATGTCACAGGGACAACACAAATGTGTGTGTGTGTGTGTGTGTGTGTGTTGTGTGTGTGTGTGTGTGTGTGTGTGTGTGTGTGTGTAGGTTGAGCTCTCTGGGATCACTTTGTTTTGCTTGTAGGAAAGTAGATAATGAACCAACAAGACACACACACACACACACACCTACGCACACACGCACGCATACCCACAAACAAACATTCAATCCTATCTCCCTTCTTTTACTCTATGCCCCCCTTCTACCCCTGTGTTGCCATGGTGACTGCTCTAGGGCAGTCTCCTGCAGAATTTTCCAAGTGAAACACACGTGCGCACACGCACACACACACACACACACGCACACACACACAAACACACAGATCCTTACTGATGCTATTTGATAAAGGGCTGCCTGCTGTCAAACTTATTAAGTATGTTTTTTACTTTCATTGTTTTGTGAACACATGACCAAAATCATTCAATGATGATGATGCACACACTTTGTTGTTGTACTATCAATTCAAAATTAGTTGTTGTGTGCAAAACAAAAGTCATTAGAAGAATTAGAATTCTAACAATTAATTTGGCACATTATTTCTTCATCTAAATATTGTAACTTTCTCATATATGTTGAGGAACACAAGTTTGTCTTGACAGCTATAGGGCTTTAGCTTCAATATCCATATCAGTGTGATGATTTGTTGAGATTTATTGTGTTTTCTCGTCTACATTATCATCATTACATTGACAAAGACCTGAGCCAAAGGTCTAACACAGATCAAATAAAAACTTGAATTTTTATTGTCGTATGGACTTCTGTTTTTCTTCTGTAGCTGTGGGTCTTACCACCTGCCCAGAGCCAATGATCCCAGCCAATGGACTTAAAACTGGAGACAGATATATGGTCAATGAAGTGGTGGCTTTCACTTGCGAGCCCGGGTACACGTTGCAGGTAATGAACATATAGACTGACCAATAAAGAGTTGTTTTCCTTACTAATTTTCATACAGTGTGTAAAACGCATATTGTGATATGTTATACGTGTAGTTTAATGGAAGCATATTAGATATTGTGAAGCACAAAATTCCTAACCACTGTCTATTCTCCTCTCTAAGCTAATCAACTGTATTATTACTTTCAGGGCCACTCACACATTTCCTGCATGCCTGGTACTGTGCGTAGATGGAACTACCCACCTCCTCTCTGCATAGGTAACACAAACCCACACACACACACACACTCACGTCACCACATGGCGCTGCTGGATATCCTCCAAAATGTATAATTGAACATCTTGTAGGTGTGAGGTTGGCATTGAACTTTGATACCTGCACAGAAACGTGACACAAGTACCTTAAACACAAAAATGTCAAAGGGTTATGGGTTTTGAAAAAGTAATTTGATGGATTTTATTACTTAGTTTAAATGTTGAGAGTAAATGAAAATCTGTTTATTCAAGTCATCAGTTATATGTCAGTGTGTGGATTAGTTCAGCTGCACTTTATGGAATATTGTACGAAAGTCAGTTAACCCAGACTCCTGGATACAAACAGGATTTTGATATCCTGTTTGCAAGGGACTTTGATAACGTTAATGTTTGCATTTAGGCGGAATAACTCAGTCCTGAGTGAAACTTGTAGCAGGCCTAGGAAGCCAATTTCAGCTAAACACAACCTTAACATGTCCGGACTAAGGAAACTTAACCCTGTCACAGCCCTCTTCATTGAATGTTTCAAATTCAAGCTTTTTTTTCCTTATATCAACCCATTCAGCACCAAATATGTCTGTAAAAGGCAGCACTATACAATAATAGAGTGCCATATAATTTATTAGACACACACTGAACACTTGCACCTATGTTTGTTTTTGCTAGTTAATGTCTTTCTATATTTTAATTTCAGTCACCAGATATTCACAGATATTACGAGTGGTCAAAGTTCATAACCCTAAACATTACTGTTACAAAATAATTGAAATTTTACATTTAAAAAACGTATTTCATACATATTTGGCATACTTACATACTGAAACATTCTTATCAAGTGTTTTTATGATGTCTTGTTGCTGTTTGTGGCTGTATTATACATTTTTGGCTTTTTTGCTAGCTGTGTTGGAACAGAGAGGATAAAGAGATGATCTCTACGTTGCCCTTGTTTTCACCTGTTCTTTGTGTTATGTTTGCTGTGTTTGTGTTGTCAGCTCGTTGCGGTGGGGTGTTGTCTGAGATGAGCAGTGTCATCCTGAGTCCAGGTTTCCCTGGCAACTACCCCGGCAACCTGGACTGCACCTGGCAAATAACCCTGCCAACTGGATATGGTAAGTTTGATGGGGAGTTAAAGCATTGCTAAAGAGAACTTGTCACTTTCAGTACATCTGTTGGTGTAGTCTGGAAACAGACCTTCTTTTAAAGCACAAAATCTGCAGCACATACGGTTTATTGAAAGCTCTACCACATGTTTGGCTGAAGGCTGACACATGGTGTATTCTGTTTAATGAGTGCACTAACTGATGTTCTATTCGATGTTATGCTGAATAGGACACAGTTTTTATCTGTGCGTCATTATTGCCAGATTATAGCAAGTATATGACGTGATTATTTTTTTCATAGGGTAATGATATCGATAACAGAATACTCAACAATCGTCCCTAGAGTTGTTTTAATTGTATGTTAACAAACAATTTAAATGGCAATATAAAAACACACCAATAACGATTTGTAAACTTAATGCACTTGGTCTATCTTGTGGTCCCTGTAGCTGCTTTCAGACATTCAATAAAGTCCGGACATTACCTTTACTTTCCGGAGGGGCTGTATGTGTAAAAGCAAATGTCAAAATCAGTTGCTTCAGACATTTTCCGGAACTTTTCCTGACAGTCCTCTAGTCAAATATATGGATAATGTCCCAGTGAGCGCATGAGAGATGTCCAGAAAAATTCACAGCGAGCAAGTGGGCGTGTTGATGAGGTGTCCATCACATGACGGATGGGAAACTGGAGGCGTACAACTGACTCAGGTTGAAAAACAGGGGCCAGTTCGGAAGACAATTCGATTTAAGAGCTTTTGGTGATGACTGCAGACACGGCTGTAGATTTGCTGTAATCAAAAACAGTGTGCTTTCCGCAGCAGAATCCATGTTCTGCTTCCTGCATGTTCTACCCAGGGACCACCCCCCGCCTGAAGGCTCTGGACATTTTCCTGTTGATGTGAATGCGTCTCATCCAGACAATCTAACTCTGTGTTACTCATATGTTAAAGGGAAATATCCGCTAAATGTCTGGACCCACTTCACTGGAGATTCATGTCTGAAAACAGCTCAGTGCACTGTGAACGTTTTGTCCAAAGTAAACTTTTTTTGTTGATGTTCTCAAACCGTTTAAATTCCCCCTTGAGTCATGGAAATGTATGATCCTGATGGGTGTAAAAACCATCTACACTGTAACGCTCATGCATTTCTGTCCTTGTATTCTAGGAGCACATATTCAATTCCAGAACTTCTCTTCTGAAGACAACCATGACTTCTTAGAGGTCAGGGCCGGACCACAGCATAGCTCTGCTCTTATTGGACAGTTTACTGGTTCGCAGATCCCGCCTCCTCTACTGAGCACCACCCACCTGACAATCGTTCACTTCTACAGTGACCACTCAGAGAACAGGCCGGGATTCAAACTGAACTATCAGGGTGAGTTTCTTATTTTTGACTAATTAAGATGTTGTTTTTTTTAAGGTGATGACTGTAGACACAAACCCTGAGGTCTCCCCGCAGGCGCTCTCAGTTGAAAGCAGCCCCTCAAGGGATGCTGAGAGCACACACCTGTATTCAAACTGAGCCAAATGTTTAGTCTCCCCGTATTTGGGGTAGAGAACACAAGCTGGTTGCTTCAGATGATTAAATAAAAAGTGGTCTCAAATGTTTTGATGAAATGTAACCACCAAACCTAGTGGCCAAATTAAAAAGCTTTGCTTGCACCAAGAAATGAAGAGAAGAATGAAAACATGTATTGCTGAGAGATTTTGAGCTTTGATCCACAGATGAGTCATGTTAAAGACTTACAAAAAACCCTTATGGCCTAATTTCCTCTCATCATTAAAAGAGATGGATTGTTAGTAAGCCCCTGTGAGAGACAGCCATCGTGTCCAGCAGGCTTTACAGCCCTGAGTGTTTCACTTCAAAGACAGCAGAAATGCACTGTGGGTCTGTATGCCAGCATAACTAGAACAAGCCTTATTAACTTACATACTAACCAACATATTCATAATGGTAAAAAAAAAAACTCACTGATCCACTATATAGTGCACTATATGGTCAGATCGGCATTTTGTAGTGTTGTATGAATGTTAGTTTCCATACCTTATGTAGTGCACTTATTGTTTCCCACAATGCATCATGAAGAGTAGTGCACAACCGAGGGTCACTAACCGAGCATTCTATACCATCATGCATTGTGCACTCAGCAGAGAGACGAGAGGAGCAAGGGCAGCAGGAACAGTCCGACCCCTTGTATAAATGTAAAGAGAAGCAGAGCAGCACATCACAGCACAAAGAGCAGGAAACAAGTTTATTTCTACATTTAAAGATGATCAATATGTTTTTTTTTACTAAGTGTAAAATAAACATTTAAAATTTACTGTAATATTTTCCACCGGCCGACGTTGTTTTTTTTGTTGTTTGTCGCAATCCTGCGACAATGATGTCATTAATGGCGCAGTGCAAATGCACAACTAAGTAGGGTCTGAAAACGTCTTTTTCTTTTCCCGAGCAGGGAATAGTGAGTGAGTGGATGATTTCGGACACAATCAATCATTTTCCTATTTTTCTTCCAATCTGTTATGGCCAAGTCCCTTAACACTGCAGTCCTTGTCGTTGCTAGCCCCCACTGTTGGCACTGATGTGGATGGTGTGGACATGGAGTTGCACCAGATGCCCCCTTTTTCTAGATCGTAGGTAGTAGGATGTAATACACGTATAGATTCTCGATTCTTACCCTGAGGATCACGATTGGTAGTGCTCCAACCTTCACCCCTGCACACTTGAAGATACAAGCTCAGCTTCTGCCTTAGAGATGTATGGTTCATTAGCCATGTGCACATCCGTAAAGCCTCAGTGGGATAAGGGCAGGATCCCCAAACAATCTGTATGAATACAATGGAAAACTACCCACACGCTGAAGTTTTGACACAAACATCACTAATATGATCCGATGGAAGGTTGTTCCTGGAATCTGTGGAGCCATTTTCTTTGTTGTAGTTCCACTGCTACAAATACTCTCACTAACACTTGGACAACTTCTGCCTTTCATATTTTCTACATTTTCACCTTTTCCTATTCTCTCATCCTGGTAATTTCCATGTCCTATTGTATTCCCACTAGTTGCTGCTTTCATATGGTATCTCTACATCTGATGTCACTACCTTTTGTGTTGCCTCTGTATTTCTATCATGTCCACTTAGTTTTGTCAATATACAAATGTACAAGAGGGTATTCATTCTCATGCTCACAAAACTCTGTTGTGGCTTCTCCCATTTGGACATGGGCTGGGTCATACTGGGCAGCACCAATGGTGTTCTGCACACACACTGTGTTCTGATTGTGTTGTATACAGTTCCTTGCCATTCTTGATCCTGCTACAACCAGCATGGG
Source organism: Limanda limanda (assembly GCF_963576545.1). Classification (NCBI taxonomy): domain Eukaryota; kingdom Metazoa; phylum Chordata; class Actinopteri; order Pleuronectiformes; family Pleuronectidae; genus Limanda; species Limanda limanda. The sequence goes on from NC_083638.1 coordinate 19,404,420, forward strand.
TTATCTGCCCGACCTCTTTGCACAATACGCACCTCAGGATCTGTATATTGCTACGGACCCTGTTTGTTTTGACCTGGTGCTGGGTGCATCTTCTCGCGCTCTCTCTATCTTCTCTCCTCATTTTGATGACAGTCACCACTGCTCTTTTTCAATAGCACATATAATGGAAGGCCTTGACTTACCATGACACTCACACAGAGTGAGATGTGCTAAAAAGTTTCAGTGTTCCAGAGAAGTTTGTAGAAGTAGATGAGATATATTGCTGCACTTACTGCTGGTGACCTCTGTTAGACATAGATTTGTTCTTGCCCTCCAAGTCTATTAGATGTACATAGAAAATATGGTTTGAATGCAATCAATCAAACTCAAAATTCCTTTTTGCAGGCACATTTGGGACTCGGGAGACTAACAGAAAATAGAGAAACATAACTACATTGCATTTATTCAGAGTATAACTGAACGCCTTCCTCTAGGAAACCAATGAGCAGCTTGTATTATTTTCCTGATGCCTAAAAATCATGTAAAACTGGAATTAAACAGATTAAACTAAGTTAAATTCTCATTGTTTCTCTCTTTAGCCTATCAACTGCAAAACTGCCAGGACCCTTTTCCTTTCCCCAATGGTGACATCATCAACAGTGACTACAGTGCTGGCCAATCAGTAACTTTCCAGTGCTACCCAGGCTATGTTTTGATTGGACACCCGGTACTAACCTGCCTGCATGGGACCAACCGGAAGTGGAACAACCCGTTTCCACGCTGTGAGGGTAAGAACCAATGACTTTTATATGAGATTATTTCGAAAAATGTTCATGTCTGTTAATTTGATAAATGGTTTGTATGATAGTCAAACCAATAATGTTATCCATTAAAAATACACTCCACCAATTGTTCAGGCTTTTTTTAACTGTTAGAACCTCCTGAAATACAAAAACATCCCTTACAGACCAATTCATAATCATAATTTAGACAATTATAAGTTATTGTTATCCTGATTGAATTTGAATGAAGTTACGTAGAAAGTAAATAACATGTGTGACTCATTTATACAAAAAATCACTGTCCTCATTACTTCCACCACTATAACTCCTGGTGTTAATAGAGATGATAATAATTATAATCTTTACTGTCTGCAGCTCAGCAGTTAGTCACAGCCCCTGATCCTTCCAGGTCTAGCACGTTACAAGAAAGTGAAATTTGCAAATGGATAACTTTACAACACTTTTTTTTTTACAGCTCCTTGCGGATATAATGTCACGGCTGAAAATGGGACCATCTATTCACCACAGTACCCCAATGAATATCCCAACTCCCAGGATTGTATCTGGCTCATCACTGTTCCCCATGGACACGGAGTTTATATCAACTTTACCTTGTTGCAGACGGAGCCTGTCACTGATTACATTGCTGTCTGGTAAGTGTGGGTACTCGCACTTGAAAGCACGTACACACAAATGCAAAAGCTTCTTCTCAACGTTGCCCTTTATCCTGGAAATGATTGCATCACTGATGGCTGAGTCCTGACTGCTCTTGTAGCCTGTCTTCTCTCTGCACACTAACAAGAAACTGGCGAATCAACTTTTACTTTTATTTTTTATTCATCGTTGTCAGTCCGTCTCATATATTCTCTCAAACAGACAGCCCTGGTATTGATTGCATTTTCTATTCATATATCTTTTACTTTATAAAAAAGATCTTGACTCTGTAAAGGCAGGAATACTATATATATATGTCAATTGTTTATTACTTTATAATACAAGGAGATCAACTCAAATCCATCTGTGTATGGCTTGGTCAATACAGAGGGATCACAGCTCCTTAGACCCCCAGTATATACACACACACCCACAAACTCTGTGATATGCATACACAGACTCTCCTGCAGTAATAATAGGATTCAGTGTGGAGGTAAAATTGTAATAGAGGGGGTGTGAGAGTAATGCATTTACAATGGGACCACTGACCAATTCAATCTTACTCATGGCCACACAGAGACCCGGATAGGGCTCAGGAACTCTGGCAGTAATGATGAGATTCAGTGGGGAGAGGGGAAAAGTAATGAAAAGGATGGTGGAGCTGGGGGTCACGAATCCAACGGGACTCAACTGGATCTCACAAGTTGGGGTCAGCCCAAGAGAAATTACTCACTTAACAATTTCTGTTTGCCCACAAAAACAATACTGAACATTGAATTTATAAGGAAGAAAAATAGGATCTTGTAGTATTTGGGACATGTCATCAATTGGTGCAGGTTTGGTTCAGTAAAGACATATTTGATGTTTGTGCTGAGGTCAGGTGTTAATGTTCGGGCTGAAGAGTCAAGCTCTGGGGCGTGAGCAGCTGAAATGCAGGCAGAGGGAAAGTAATAGATTCACTGTCGGTGACTACTCTCCTTCAATCTCACCAGCCACCACAGCCATGGAGATGGGTGTGGAGAGGCTGGTTTTACAGTTGCAAATTGACTTTTGTGATTTGTGTGTTTTTGGTACATTTCATAGTGAATAGAATTATAAAATCACATTTATAGATTGTAGGCTAGCAAAAAGACATCTGTTAGGTGAGATTAGTGCCTACATAATGGACTGTAGCAATGCTCAGTCGAGCTGTATCTCCAACACATGAATATATTTGGAAGTGACTGGAGGCTGACTCTGAAGAGCGGAGTCCTTTTCTCAGACCCAGTGGGATACCATCTACCTTCCAGGGCTGTGGACAGATTTAGAGTGGATGATCCGAAAGGTCTATTGCATCAACATTACAGTCAGGTAAAGGGTAGAGAGCGGTTACCTACGTCAGTGCTCTCTGTTTTCGAACACTGAATAACCATCAAAGACACAGTCTGTACGTTTGATGTATTTAAATCAGCTAATGTGCATAAAATAAATTACGTATTTCAAAACTACATCCGTTACAGGTATGTCACTTCAAAGATGTTTTACTACAGACAGATGTTCTGCTGGTGCACATCACAGCACAGGTGTAACACACATAATTGCCTTCCAGTTGTTGTCAGTCAGAAGAAAGGTTACTGCATCAGTGACTCAGGTCACCTTTATTTTCATTGGAGATGCACTCAATGCTCATCTGTGCTTCAACAGATCTTGCATTCTAGCTTACATCCTGGTGGCCTGAAGCTTAATACTTTTTTTGTTCATCTGTTGGTTCTTTCAACTCACCCAGACACACACAAGTTTGCTTTACACATACAAGGTTGTAGCATTATGAGATGTACTATGGGTATTTCCAGTGGATGATTGACTAAAATTATGTCAGACCTTCTGAAACTCCTTCATCCATGATGAATTTTGTACCTTAATTATGTGCAGCACCAGTGAATAAAAGCACAATATCAGACATTATCTAATGGAACTCAAAAGAGCATAATATCAGGGCCACTGCTCATTTCATGAATTGGGCATTAGACTGTTTGGATTTGTGAATTGACTTGGACAGAGAGTGGGCGGAGACACATTAATCCCTATGTGAACTGCCGGGTTAATAAGGAATTGATTGGATGCAAAGTTTCTATTAAGTGAAATATGAAACTTTTAATGGTTAGTTTTATGAGTTTGATCCCGAGCTGATTCATACTTGATCTGAATAAGTGGAGCAAAGCAAACATGTCTCTGGTCAAATTAAACCTCCAGTTGTAGATGCTGTTGCCCAAAGATTTTTTTCCAAATGGTTTCTGTGTATATATAAATCTTAATGTTGTGCAATGAACATTAGAAGCCATATAGAGTAATATGTTCATAAGGCATTGCTTTAGTTTGGAGCATTTCAATTTTGCAAAGCCACCTGGAACAGCTGACTCTTTCAATCAGCAGTCAAACAATGAGGCAGTTTTAATGATCTGAAGAGACGAGACATTCACTCTTAGTGGTTTTCTTCACCAGCCTGCTTCTTTCTGGTTTGGCATTCCCCGAAGTTGTGATTGGTGTGTTTAGCCCATTTTGTCATATTTCTCAGTGATGTGTGTGTACTGGTTTCTGCCCAGTACCACAGAGTTCACGTGACAGCAGCTGTATCCAGATGTCAGGGGCCTAGGTTGTCTCTGTGGTCTGCCACCATTTGTGTTTGGCATGTTGACTAAATTCACTGGACCATATTCTAACAGTGGGCGATGCATCTAACACCATAACAGCAGAGTAATTTGTTATACTGTTTACTCACTGCAATCATCCGACCACGTGAAAAGCTTATTAAATAACCATATTTGTCAAATATTTTTCGACAATGTTCAAATGATTTTGTGCACTATTCGTGCTTTGTATAATATTGGATCTCTCTTAGTGCTGGTCTTTTGAAAAGAAAGAAAAATCAAACCAGAAATGGTAAACACAGTTATTGTTTGTTTCATTCAACAGGAAAAAGCATCTATAAAAGCTCAGAAAATTGCAGCAATCAGCTGTGATAAGCGCCGTCAGAACAAAAAACGATATTTGAATGCACAAAGTCTCGCCTCATGTCACGGTTTTGTGGTTCCGTCAGTAATTTCCGAATCTTTCTCATGGTAAATCTGAATCTATAGTATAAAGCTGTCTGTTTACTCTCAAAGACTATTTTGTTGTGGATCCCCTGTTTTCTCCTCCATTAGACTCTGAGAGTGCTGTTGCCAAGGATGCACTGATTACACTGTAAAATGATATAATTTGAAGGTGAATGGTATCAGCCCCTATCACTCTCTTAATGTATTATTCCCAATCCCAGCCTATCCCAGCTCTGCACTGAATCACCTGTGGTAAACAGAGAATTTGAGTGTTAAGTCTTACTAAATGAATGATTCTTTCAAAGCAATAAATGAAATATGAACCCAAAAAATATATAAAGGTAAGAAGACCTTTTAATTATAGCTGTACACAAAATAAATATGGGCCAAAGATATGGTAAAAGTCTTTAAAAGTAGAACTACCCCATTTTAGAGGTACAAGTTTCTCATGTTGTCTTGGCAGGTTGGATAATCCTAGTGTTCAGAGTCACGTTCACTCTCCTCGTGCACATTTTCTGCCTGCCTAATTCATTGTGGTGAAAAAAATTTGTTTTGAATAACCATAAAATATTACTAGGAAGAGTGTGATTTGTGTCTTGGTAAATAAACAATAAAGCATTATGTAATTAAACGATTGTCACACAAAATACAGTATACATTATTGTTTTGTACACCTTGAGTCTAAATACATTATAACTGTATATGGGCTGGGGGTTATATGGATTTGTAATTTATGACTCAGTTTAGATTTAAATGATCCACATAGCGCACTTTGATTCTCCAAAGAGCTCCAACACCTTCACAAGACCTTGAATTATTGAGCATCCAAGAGATCCCAGGCACACTTCATGAATTAAAATTTAAAACCCTTGTTTAATCCAATGGCATGTTCATTAAAAACCTAAAACTGGGCATTTAGGAACTTTATCAAATGTAACCTTTCAAAAACATTCAATATTTAATGAGTGAAGTTAAGCCTTTAATCCATGGGCTTTGTTCAAAAAACCAAAGAGGAAAAAAACCTGTATATTTTTGTTACCTTTTCAATTAAGACACATGTTGGCTGAGCAGATATCTGTTTTGTGTTTGTTTTGAAGAAGGTTACCGTGTTCTGGCTTCAGTTTCTCTTCTCAGAAATTAAATCCAATCAGTGAAAGAATATCTTCAATTATGATTTCCTAAGACGTTCACACTGTTCTCAACCTATGATCTCCCTGGAAGTCAGCTGCAGATTTTTATCCCTATTATTACTGATTTCCATTATAAGGAATTTGACAGTTTAAGTTTGGTATGGTGATTGTAAGTGGTTATGATTATTATAATTATTGGACATGTTATTTCATTTTAAATAGATTTTATTTGTGTTTTCCTTATCTTGCACATCTAGCTATAATTATGTATATGTCACCCCTTGTTTCATTGTTAAATTTAGTATGTCCCTAATACATTTATAACTGAAAGTGCTTTGCTTGCTTTGTAAAAACATGATAAATCATTGTATGTCATATGCATAGATATCTTTTTGCCAATCATTGTTTTCCATACTGCATCTGTTTGCTGCAGTGTATCCTACCTTCAGTTTAAGCATCACCACTTGTCTTTGTTGTCTCTCTTTCTTTATTTAGGGATGGCCCAGATACACCCAGCCCTCAGCTTGGAGTCTTCAGTGGCAACACAGCATTAGAGTCAGCATACAGTAGCAGCCCAAAGGTCCTGATTCGCTTTCACTCTGACTTTTCAACTGGAGGGTTCTTCATACTCAACTTCCAAGGTACAGGTAGACAAACACACACACACACACATAAACATATTTTGTACTTCTATCTTATTGAAAACACTCATTGGCATACTGCATTCCCAAGCCCCTTACCTTAACCATCCAAACTAAATGCCTAACCCAGACCTAATCATAACCCTAAATCCAAGTCTTAACTTTTTAACAGCCCATTGACAAAATGAGGACCGGCTAAAATGTCCTCACTTTCCCAAAATGTCCTCACTCTGTACGGTCTATGCTTGGTCCTTACAAAGCAATGAGTACAGGAATACATACACACACACACTTACACACATACCTGTAGTATAGGTGACCTTACACAGTAGCTTTGTGTGCATAACATAATGTATGTATAATGTGATACAGTCTGACACATATGGGTAAAGGGACAGATACACCAAGTACCAGTTTTTTTACCCTAACGAAACTATTCTGCAACTTAGTGGACAAAAAGTTGAATTAACCTTCATCTCATCTGCATTTGTAAATATGATACCTACAAGTATGTTCTGAGAGCGAGTAATGCTCCGCACTTACCACTTCGAACATCATTCTCATAACTTTTGATTTGAATATCCAAGATCAGCTTTGACGGCTGAATCCTTTTATCGCTCGATGCGAAACAAGTGTATTTAATGTGATGTCCTTATATTCAACACACGTGACCGATGTATTGCATCATGATTCACTGAGGCTGAAAAGGGAAGGTTTAAGTTTTTCAAAGAATCCTCATGTTGTTTGTTTGAAGTCGTTTGCTTTCAGAGGCTCATCAATAGAGAGTACCTTACTGTATTTCCTTCTCTCCAGCTTATCGTCTGAAGAAATGCCCTCCTCCGCCTGCTGTGGAGAACGCAGAGGTGATATTTGAAGATGAAGACTTCCAGATAGGTAATGAGCCTGATTAATAATTATAACCTTCATACAGCAAAAAAACATGTTGACAGTAGAAAAACAGACACACCAACCTCTGTGTGTGCATGTGTATCTGTGACACACTGACACAAGCAAAATGTGTGAAGATTCTTAATACATTTTAATATAATCACTCAAATCAAATGACAGAGGACCCATAGCACTTTTGGCTGTATAATAGAATATAACTTCTAATTTGTTAACTTTGGATTGTCATGACTCTGGCAGGCTTTTCTCGAGGTACAGTTAGTCTCTCTGCACAGTGTACAGCATGCTGGGCATCACAAGGGCCAGCAGGCAAAGAACCATCAAATTTACCAGAGGCAGCAGAAGTCTCTTCAAGGTGGCGCTGGCTCAGGAGAGGAGAGCCGAGGGTGGAGGGGGAAGCATCACTGATGATGTTGGTTAAAAGCATAAACACGAACTATTAAAGGGAAAACTAAAAGGCTTCCATCATTTCTAAAAATGTACTAATGGAATTTACAGTGGTAGCAGTAGTGGTAATGAAATGCTGTGGGCAATCATTACAATGATTTGTGGTCAGTTGTTGCTTTGTTCTATGAACTAACGTCCTAATTACAGTGTTGTTTTTTAATTGTGTTGTGTGCATTGTGTAGAGCTTGGTCGAACAACAAACACTGTGGGAAAACACAACAATTTTTTGTTTTGAAAACTAACACTTTGTATTTTTTCACAAGCTTCTGAAGAACATTCAATTTAGGAGAAATAATCGCTTGTCAAGTTTTCCATTTTCCCTCAGCTCTGTATTATGTGATTTGGTGACCTTTTGAGGACTTTTTTTTTTTTTTTAAGCAGACATTTCATAAAACCCACAGAAAAATCAATTTACCCTGCCAGTGCTACCCTGCCAGAGTCTAGTTCGCTTTGGGCAAAGTATAAAAATATTTTTTCTTCAGAAAACATACATTTTGAAATGTCATCTTTTTACAAACCCAGAAAACCTAGTTAATTTTTGAAAGACTTGTTGATGTTTTATAATTTTGTCTTTGACCTTTTGAAAATGAATGAATAATGGTGTAAAAGTTTTATTAAAAAAAAGAATTTGATACTTTGTTTCTAATAGGACACAGATAATGTAAATTTTGGCGTAATTGAGTGACAGCACTATTTTATATTCTTGATTTACTGTGTAAGTATTCATTTGAATTATTGCCACTACACGACACTACACCACAGCAGCAACAAGGTGAAGCACCTTCTCACAGCAAGACTCAATTCCATCCTCTTTGACAAACAGACCCAAGGCAGGGAGTTTGCAGTAATCATACATACACATCTTAAAAGCACTCAAACATTTGAGAGCATGTAGTGTCAAATTTGCATCCATAAAACCTGGCAAAGTGGAGAGCCTCCAAGAGACAGGGCCAGTTTTATTGTTGGGCAGCCTAAAAGCCAATTATGCAACCTGTGAACGAGCTCAAGGAAAGGGTAAACGTTGTGTTTTTGTTCTGTCGAACAGGTTTAAAAGTAAAGAGGACCCATGCTGTGACTGTACACTCCTGGGTGCTATGTTTGGAACATGTATTACATCTCTGCCCCTTTCAAGATTGCAGGCCTGTCAACACTAAAATGGAGTAACACAACCAACTAACTATGTCTGACCACTCTGCATGCAAAACAAATATCGTAAAGGTTTAGACAGATTTAGACTTATAGCTAGTTTAACATAAGACTTCCCCAGGTATGATGAATTGTATGATCAAGAAGACTTAACTGTAGAAATGCTAATAGAATTGAGTTCAACAAGATTTTAATATCTCCTCTGCTTTAGGTGATATTGTAAAGTATCGCTGTTTACCTGGATACACACTGATTGGAAAAGCAGAGCTTATGTGCAGTCTCAACTCCCATTTGCTCTTTGAGGCCCCACCACCATCATGTCAAGGTAAGACATCACTCATCATTTATAAAGAAAACTATCACACTGAATTCCAGCAAGTGTCAGAGTGCTGTGGAATTGAAGTGCTCCGATTGTGTAGTGAACTTAATTTGGTTAAAAACATTGAGTTATTGAAATTAAACTTTAAGGATCCTCTGGCTATTGCACCCTTTGTATCTCTCTGACGTTGACATCCATGTGTTTCACAGCATTATGTCTGTAAAAGCCATTTCAATTTGAACTGAATTGACTGTATTTTCTCTGAAATGTGTATATTTGTGCCCTATACTTTACCCTGTTGGTCCTTCAATGTCAGTGTATCTAGAAATCACCCATTTTAGTAGCAGTTAGCATCTTGAATACATCAATTTCCAAACCAGCTCCTGGTATTGCTATAACAAAACTGAATTCTGATGACTATTGGTCAATTATCCTTTCCTGCTACAGTAGAAGTACAAGTAGAATGGACATTGTGCTTTCCATTATAAAGAAGGAGCAAAAGAGGCAAGCACACTTATAAGAGAACATGAAACCAAAGTTTGTCCCCAGGCAACCTGGAGGACAGATCCTTTTCTGTGACATGATACCTGTACAGTCATCACCTAGAACGACTGGTAGAGGCTTTAAGTGTCTCATTGAATAGGCAGGTTTTAAAGGCAGACACCACGTGCCTACAGATTATACACATTCTGAATAAGCCCCACATGACTGTTCAACAAGTTGAATTAAAAACAGAATTTTCATGCTGGAAAAGGCTATTTTTCAAGTGCTGGTGACACGAGACAGGTAAAGGAAGTTGGCAGAATAACATTAACATTGGATGAAAGGGACACCAGAAATCTACCTGTAATCTTTCAATGTTTTGGTCAATCTGACGAGCTCTCGACTGTCACCCTCCAGCCCATTGCCCGGCCAATGAGGAGCGGTCTTCATCATCAGGAATCATACTTAGTCCGGGGTTTCCAAGCAACTACCCCAACAGCCAGACATGCTCCTGGCTTCTACGTATGGTTCAAGGTACAGTGTGTGTCCTGGGGCTGCATACAGTATGTATATAATGTGTCAGAGTGATGTCTGCAAGACTGTGCACTCTGACACATTCATGCACTATATGCATGTTCATGTGCACTTACATGTATAATGTATATGCATGAATGTTTGTGTGCAATGTGTGTGTATTTGCATTTATATGTGGTACAGACTTCATATTGCAGCTTTTTAGACTTGATTGTAAATGCATTTCTCTTGTTTCCCAGGTTACACCATCAATATCTACGTAGAGATGTTCCACAGCGAGAAACAGTTTGATGAACTAGAGATTTTTGATGGTATACAAAGCTTTTCCTCTGTTTTTAATACAACTCTGGACACACATACACACTTGATCATCACACACTGCTTTAATTTATGTCTTTCAAATTAAAATAAATAGCACAACAGCTGATAAGATGTGCAACAATTCATTTTGGAATCCAAGAAGGTTTGTGCGTGCTTGTACTTATATATTTTTGATGACCATTTTGAGCATAGACCTTATACGGAGTGAGGACATTTTTGGACAATGAGGATATTTTGGCTTGTCTTCACTCTTTCAAAGGCTTTTTTGAGGGTTAATACTTTGTTTTGGGGTGAGGGTTAGAATTCGGTTTAGGTAAGGGTTAGTAAATTAGCTGTGATGGTTAAGGTTAAGGTAAGGGGCTGGCAAATACACTGTGCCTATGTCTGTCCTCTTTTCGTCACAAATATAGAACCACAAGAATGTGTGTGAATTAACTTTCTAAACTTTATTTATTTAGTTTGTGCAATAACTTCACAAATAACTCTGAAAAAGTCTATTGTCATGCAAATAAGAGTTAAGAAAGTGATGTAATATAAATGAAAGTCTTTTGGCGGTTAGACCCCTCATGACGATATCATGATTCAAAGGGGTGAGGCCGTGAGTAGAATAGGAAACCTCGCCCGCGTCTAGACGGTGGTGATGGCTGTGATGGGAGGGAGGGATGCTGAGAATCTGAATGCAGAAATGAACGGACTTTGGGTATGAAGACTGGAGGTTATTTAGGTGGAGGAGAGTCACAGTGACTCACTGAAATGACAACGAGAGAGAGGAGAAAAGATTTAAAGTTTGAAAGCAGCATCACGATTGGCTGGATAAGATTGACGCAGAATCTGATTGGATTACAGAGAACACCCACAGTCAGCCGATTAGAGGAAGTGCTGAGAAGGAGACTCAGAAACAGAGAGAGTTGTGAATAAATTAGTGTTTTAGATATTCTTAGTGATTGAACTTATGCTGAGCTTTGTTACAGACAACTAAAAATGATTTGTAAATCTCTGTCAGAATATCAAATCTTTAAATCATTGTGTCCTATTTAGGGGCCTTCAGCTTAGTTTGTAACCAACATCACAATGAGCCAACATAACACATGACTTTAATATCTTTTGAATTCTGGGATTTGTAATACAATCCAACAGCACGATGAGGAAACATTTAATATGTTTATTATCCTGTTCAACTCAGTCTTGTCTCTGATGTTGCCCACGGCGATGGCATAATTGCTGAGTAGGCGGCTGTGCCGAGATGTTTCTGATTTGCAGTCCCCTCCACTTTGTTGAAAGGAACAAAATGTCAACAGGTGTCAACATTACAGCTGATTAAGTGTGTAAATGTTTTTATGGTTAAATAATGGGTACATTGCTATATTAAAAAAATCATAAAAGACTGGTAAGGCTTTCAAAAAAGACCAAAACAGAACACATGGTTGCTGGGTCTGTAAACATGAGATTGAACGATACAATATGCTCCAATCAGAATACATCTACAAACAGGGAGCCCTTCCAATGGGATTGATTCTAACCCATGCGTATTTGGTATTTAGGACCCACCCATTTTCAATCAGGCATACAGAAGGATGGACACACACACACACACACTCTCTAAAAACAATACCAGTCCTGCTGCAAAAGCTGGTAACAAAACATTTTGAGGCATCTAGCAGCTTAATGATGCCGTCACCGTCATAAGCTGCATAACACAGAAAGTATAAAACTGTTTAAATCTGCAAGATATCGTAAAGCTCCATCTCAGATCATGCTGATATTCATTTCATTATATGATTATTCCAAATTGTGATCAAGAGAATCCACTGTAAACACAGCAGCTCTAAAGTCTCACTTATTTGTTTTCACCAGGATCCTCAGGACAAAGCCCTCTGCTTGTTGCTCTGAGTGGTAACCACTCATCTCAGCTGAACTTCACATCCAAAACAAATCAGCTCTACCTACGGTGGTCCACTGATCACGCAACCAACAAGAGAGGATTCAAGATGCGATACTCTGGTAAGATCTTTCCTTTCTTCTTTTGCTTTCTTACCTGTTGCTCCTATAATCAGCAACTGCACATCAAGAGAATAATACTGGTAATATTATTTATCAGCCATCTCCTTATCTGTTCAATGAAAAACCCAACTTTTATTTGTTCCTATCCTGCTGTATAGAAAAAACGATCTCACTGTATAAATAGACAACCCAAAGGCCTTTCTCCTCATGAAAAATATAAATCGATGCATCAAAGGTGTAGGTACATGAGCCACAATCATTTAGACTACACTGCTAATTGGAAACATTGTTTGTTTAATGCATTCGGCTAATTAGGAGCCAAGGAAAATTAGCAAGACCAATTTGTTAATTTGACAATTTGTTTCAGATTGAGTGTATTATCTCTGCAGGGTCTTGCCAACTCCATGGTACTTTAACCATTAGCTTTGTTAGATTCATGCTGTGAGGTTCATCTGCCCCTTAATCATTGGCCGAAACTTTTACATTTGCTGGTCTTAATCAATCTCAGTTGTACAAAACACAATTTACAGCAACTCTGATCCCGTTTGGGCTTGACAGGAGTGAGTCACAAGGTCAGGGACCTGGATCTCTGTGCTGAAAAGTAATGTGCGATATATTTCAGTTTGTGGGTTATATCTTCACAATGGCCTGAAGTAATAGCATCCTCTTCTCCCCGTGGTGTTGTACTGCCGTGACAACGGCAGCTATATAGAGAACAGAAATTTATAGTCCTTTTTTTTACTTCCCATACACTATTCATACTCTGGTGTGCTTTATATTGAAAAACAGCAGACACACAGAGTGCAGTTTATATATTGTATGTTTATCAATTACGTATAACGTAGATTTATGACTTATTATATATGTTAATTCACTTCTCCACCTGTGCTGGAAGATTAAGGTTCAATTAACTTCAGGGTTTAAGTAAACCCCACGCTAGTACAAGTTTGTATGTGTGCGTGCGTGTGTGTGCATCTGTGTTGGTGCGAGTGTATATGTAAGGGTCTGTGTTACCTATGGTTTGAGCTGTCACAATGACAGACTTTAGATTATTTTTCATTCATGTTCCTGTCATTGGGTCGAGTAAATGTACTCTTTCACCTTTTTCAGGGACAAAAGTCACTTTTACTGGGAAAATAAGAATGTATGTGAATGAAGGATTCAGTATTTAGGCAAAAAGCTGAGAGCAATCATCTGTTCAATTGATTCAAACTTTTCAAATGAATATTGTTCAAATGGCTATACTAAAACATATAAAACATTTTGGCTACCTTGTTTGCCAATTTTACAGATTGTTTTGTAGTCTACTCAGCTGTCTGTGAAATCTCATGTTGCACTGTAAACACTCCTGAACTAGTTTGTCCTGACTATCCAGATTTTCCTGTCTTCAAAGGTATCATTTGAATTTTAAGTTCCCAATTGGGATTAATTTAATACTGCTTTCTGTATCACTAAGGTTTTGAAGGTTATTTGATATTTATTTTATCCAGGAATTAAATTTGTCTGTGTTTGCTGCAGACTGGGAGTGAAGTCATGCAATCGTTCACAGCCAAAATAAAATTGCCACTGCAAATAAGTATTGGACGACTGTAAATCACCTGATACGGAGGCTCTGGGATAAAATCTTATCCAAGAGGAGTTTGTCTCTTGGTTAAACAGTCACTAGTAAGAAATTAAAGGACTACGCCCTCATCTTTAAATATTTCTACAACCAGAGAATGATGATGTCTTAGAGACGCTGCGATAACATATAAACATTTGCTATGCAGATGGAGCAGATTGATTTAGAGCAGGTAGAGTGAGCTGTATTCTATATAAGTCACTGGGGTAAGGGTGACGTGAGACACTTAACCCATTGAAAATGGCATAAGTTACTGGATTGTAACGGATTTCTGTCAGGCAAGAGGGAACCAAGGGTCCTCTTGTGACATTATGTACCTGACGTTTTGTCTGTCCTCTAGTAGTTGAGCTTTTATGCTCAGTTCTTGGAAGACGAAACTATAACATTACTTGGTAAGGTTTGCCAACAAGAAATTTAATTGATAAAAAGATATTCTGTTTCTGTCTTTAATTTATTGACAGATTTCTGAGCATGTTCTCTGAACTCACTGACACTGTTTACCTGCTGTAATGCAATGGGGGAAATGGACGATAATCAATGTCTTTTTCCACATTGCCTGGTAATGGGAGTTGGAGCCGTAATGTTTCCTGGGAACTGAAAAATCCCAGAAAATATTCAGTACTCTCCCTGTCTTTCTTATTTCCTCTGCGTCTCCAGCGGCCTATTGTAGCATTAATGATCCCCCAGCGAATGGGGGTGTGGTCAACCGAACCAAACTCCAACCAGGCAGCAGACTGCAGTTCTTCTGTAACCGTGGTTACCGCCTGGTGGGCTCAACCAATTCCACCTGCCGGCTTCATTCCAATGGGCTGTTCCAGTGGGATACACCAACACCTTTTTGTCAAGGTAAAGTTTTTGAAAACATTCATCATCTACAGTGGCGTCCAAAAGACCACCGGTGAACTGACCTGAGTTAGTTAGTTAAACTTACTGTCTTAGAGGAATTCCCTCCATGACATATATGTCTTTGTGATGCTGCAGCTATCTCGTGTGGAATCCCTCAATCGCCAGGCAATGGCAGCTTCCATGCTTACCAGTACACTGTTGGTAGCCAAGTTACCTACCATTGTAACCAGGGTTTCCAGCTTGACCCCGGTGTTTCGATGTCAGTGGTGTGTTTGGAGGATGGCACCTGGAGTAATGCTGACTCAGTCCCCAGATGTCTACGTGAGTATAAGTTGATAAGAAAACAAAAAGTAGCTATTAGCAGAACTCATACCTGTATCTCACGGTCTTCCTCAGTAGATGGAGAAACATTTGCTAAATTTTTTTGGTTGCCATGTTATTTAGTGATAAAATTTTAGATTTGTTTAAAGCCCAGAAACAGCAACTACTCCCAAAATTACATTTCCTGGGTCATGTGTCACACAGTAACCTGGGTTATGTTTAATTCATATGTTTTAAGGTAGAATTTATTAACAAATAATAAGATTTGTGGTATGTGGAAGACATTTCATGAAGCAGACATTGGAAATAGGATACATTTATTAATTTTGTATTTGGGCAATGATTCTCTGCCAGGGGGTGTCATATTAATAAATTGAAGTTAGACAACCCAAAACGTGAAATTGTGAAGAATCTGCAGGTAAAAAGAAAATGAAAAATATAGATAGTTATCGATATATGTCTATTAAGTATATATAAAGCCAAACAAAGTTTGTGTTGGATCATTACCTTATTTACGTAAATCTAGCTTTTTAATGATATCACCTATAGCTAAAATAATCGATTCACCTAGTTTATAAATTGTGTACTATAAAAACTTGTGGTATTCTTAAATTAACAGTTTATTTTGTTGTATTTTTATTTTTTAAGCGGTTCATTGCCCTAGCATTGAGGGCGTGTTGACGGATCACATGACCTACCACCTGCTCTATGGAGGGTTGGGAGAGTTTTGGTCTATGGTGATGCTGGAATGCTCATCAGGCTACTATTTGGGTTTGGGGCATCGGACACATCGCTGCCTTGCCAATGGGACGTGGGAAGGATCCGATGACCCAGCTACATGCAAGAGTTAGTATTGACATACACATCATCATGATGACTATATGACTGAGACCATAACGACTCAGTATTACATGAATTCTCATTACTCTGACTAAGATAATAATTAAACTGTGATATGATGTGTGTGCACTCAGGATGGCAGGGTATAGCTTCTTTATGAGTCTACACAGACACACAGCCAGAGCTAGGAAATCCTTTCAACTGAGTGCCCTCAAACTGTATATTCACATCCATGAAATGCCTCACACTCCTTTGTATTTCACATTGGGCAGACAATATGTAACTTCTCATATGAAGATACTCGTCATGGATGGGGAACCATTTAAACCAATGAATGAACCAGAATAGCACTGAATAGCCCAACCCTCCCCTAACGAAACATCATCCAGGTTTTTATTTGGATCTGCACAAAATTGCACAGACTCATAAATATCAGTTATCTAAAAATGCCAGATGGTTTTTTTCTGCCAAGACCCATGAATTATTCTCAGAGAATAAACAGTCATGTTGAAAAATGTGAAAGTGTAAATTACTTGCTCTGCCCCCTGATCCAGATCCACACCAAAATTCAATGGCACCATATAATGGCTATGACACATTCCCCATCCATTAATATAATCTCATGGTAATCCGTCCAGTAGATTTTGCGCAAACCTGCTAATTAACCATCAAACGGAAGTGAAAACCAAAACCTCCCTGGAGAAGACACCCTATACACTCACACTTCACTTGCATGAGCTGCAAACATATATTAGTTTCCAGGGATAAATGTGTTTGCAAATGTCTTTCAACAACTTAACTATTGCACACAATGTCTTGACAGGGTGAAAACAATTTTCAACTGACTGATATCTATGATTCATTAATGTGAACTATGTGTTGCCAATACTGCACGATTGGTCAAACAGAGTTACTCTGCAATTTACCTTTTGTGCTTATATTTCATAAAGTACTAAGACAACTGTGACTTAGAAAACTTTTTGAGCTTCTCAGTCTTACATAATATATGACTTTTCAGTGAATAGGTCAAATGCCTACACTTGAGAAATGAAATGATAAAAAATTGACAACAATCTTATTCCATCTCAGACCACAACATTATTGGTCTACATTCCCAATTTATTTTTCTCATTTCTCCCGATCCCTTATTATTTGGGTTGACCTACCTCACACAGCAGCATGTCTGAGGGATTTAGTAATGCAACGCAAGTGTCTATTCTTCAAGCTGTCTCCAAGGACAGGAAAAAAGTTTATTGGAATTCTAAATTAATAATTAAATTCAGGTTTGCAGCCTTTTATCCACCCTACCTCAACGGAAGATCTGGCAGCATAACCCACCTATAATATCCAGATATAATACACAGATCATTTAACTTTACCCATCATCTCCTAATGCTATATCATATCTATTTTTTTTGTGTATGCCTATAATCAAATGATCTTATAATGTTTATCTAATTGTTTAGTCATCTCCTGTGGTGAGCTTCCTTCTCCACCCTTTGGGACCAAACTGGGGTCGTTGACCACTTTTGGAGCAACTGCAATCTTTATGTGCAACCATGGCTACACCCTGGTTGGGTCACATGTCAGAGAGTGCGGAGCTAACGGGCTGTGGAGTGGTGCCGAAACCAGGTGTCTAGGTAAGTTCTGCTAAATGTGAGAGGTTATACATTGTGTTCTATCCTGTCCTAAAACATTTAAAGAAATTAAAGTAAATTCCACAGATTCAAGGATATGAATAATTAAGACTGAAACTAGTGTATATTGGTAATGAACTGTAGTAGCTGTTAATGGATTTAAATCAAAGGCTTGGAGGCATCTTGCATTAAATATCTCTTGTGTATCTTTTATGTTTTGTTGAATATCCAGCATGACCTGATATCAGTTGTGAGACTTGTGGTTTTTAGAATCTTATATAATATAAATAATGTTAAAGTGTTTTGCCAAATTAAAGACCAGTATGTTAATATAATTTACATACTGGCATATACATGTATATTCATATAATGTGATGAAAGCTCCATATTTATCTGCTGTATGAATTGGTCCTGCATGTACTGCACAGAGGGCGAAACTGTGTCAAGGGCTTTTTGTAAAGACTGAATGGAAATGTGTGAAGGCATACATTCCACTCATAATCTTTATTAAAACATGGGGTTGATAAAGGTGTCTTGATAAAGTCTATGGAAATTAGACAAGCAATAAGTAGGATAAACTGTGCACATGCCTCAGTAACTCAAATGATGTACTATGAGACATTTTATCGCTTATTACATCAAGGGCTTGATTTAGACCTTCAGTAAGCACGAGCCATAAGATGATTAATACAGATTTTACATGCACACTCCACTCCAATGATTCAACCTTGGAGATGCACACCTGAGTAGGAAACTTTATCCACATTTATACGATGAATGTATAATGTAAAGCATGTTTACCTTCATGTCATTATTCTGAAATTCTCGGGCAAGAAAAGGGCCAAAGCTAAATCACATAAGCATTGATGTTAGAAGAGTTGAACATTTGAGGTCAGTAAATGACAGTTTGATACAGATACACATGTGTTTTAACTTCAAGCTAAAGTGACTAACCTTGATGCTGTGATTAATCAATGAAGTGATGTGAAGGCATTTCATGAAGTCTATTGTGCCCATTTATTAACCCACACAAAATTATGTAAAGAGCTACTTGGTCTCATGCTGACATAAAATAACACCCGTTTTCTCCTTGGCGCCTTCTGCCCTGGTAGGTTTTGAGTAGCTACTTTGAAAGGCGTTCACGTGTGTGTGGGCAGATTTGGCAAATCTTATCAGATGTGTTGTTGAGATGAAAATTAAGGCCACACATATATTAATGTACTGTAATGCAATGTAATGTAATAATGAGTACACATGGAATAGGGAAGTAATGAAGAGGCTACTAATTCCATAATATTGTAGTAATAATTGCGCATTTAAAAATACAAAAAGAATGGCTAATGAGTACTCATGTAATAATATATTGAGCACTGGGTACCCATGTGGTAATGTCATAATGAGTAGATTGCTGATGTGATAATCTACTAATAATTGCTCACATATTAGCAGTAGTATTGAGTACTCATGGCTCAGAACATGAACGTGCTGAGGAGTGCTGCGGCTGGTGTAATTCCCTCGCAAGATGTGTCTCGTTTATTAAATTTAGAAATGTGTCTCTTTAAAGAGAGCCAAACATATGTTCCTCACCATGTAACTTGCAGTATTTCACTTTGAAACGTGCCAGTTTTACACATCATCACAAGCATCTCTGTTTTGTGTGTGCTGTGTGAACAAATTTGGAAATCATAATAAAAATCTTTTTTCATCCAGTGGGTCCTAGATGCTGTGTAGACACGTGGTAGAAATATCAGCATTCCATCAACATTAATCTCTAATGAGATATGAAATAATCAATTTTCTAGATGTCTGTTTTCACAGCCTTAACCATCATTTAAGAAAGTGTATCGAATCATTTGGAAAAAAACACATCAAACAGCCTTGGGCTTCAATCATTGACTCCGTGAGGCACAGAAACATGAAGGGATGAATTGACTGTGAAATCTGGGTTATTGGGTTTGTTACAGATGAAATAGTATTGAATACAATTCAATGATTCTCCACAGTGATGCTCTCATGTTGTGTCCTGCAATTGACGTGCTCAGGTTTAAGAAATCATGAAAGGATGCTGTACTTCAAGGCCACTTACAGCACGCACATGAATGTTTTTTATGGCTATGGCTGCAGTCACAGAGCTGCACTGTGTCTGAACATTGATTTATAGTTTTATTATATATGAACAGCTCCTGCACATTGTTTGGCTGTTTGTACCTTTACACTACAGGACAGCTAAACCCACACCAATAACTTTAAAACCCTAAGACAGTGAGTTTAAGTTGGTTTTTTAATTACAGTGCATTAATTTATATCCTTCTGTGTCTTCTAGCTGGTCACTGTGACTCTCCAGACCCAATCGTCAATGGGCACATTAGTGGAGACGGGTCAAGTTACCGTGACACGGTGGTGTACCAGTGCATGTTAGGTTATCGCCTAATCGGAACATCAGTCAGAATCTGCCAGCAAGACCATCGGTGGTCCGGAACCACACCTGTCTGCGTCCGTAAGTACTTTTATGAAACTAAAACCACCGTAGTCCATTGCAGTGTATTGTGATTCACTGCTACCTAATACATATTTAAAACGTTATATTTAAATTAAATTAATTACAGACAAAGTCACACATTTTAGGCTTCCTAGAGTACATTATGTTATTTCAAGTTGAGTCTCTGCAGCAGTTATGTTACAGTAAAAAAGAAGTAGATAGTGCACATGAAGAAGAAAAAAACATAACGCTCCAGACAAAACCTTTTACAATCATCCTGTTTCTCATCCAACTTCTCTTTACTCCGTCAGCAATCACTTGCGGTCATCCGGGCAACCCAGCCAACGGGCGGACCAATGGCAGCGAGTTCAACCTCAATGATGTTGTCAACTTCACCTGCAACAGAGGCTACGTCCTGAGTGGAAACGCTCGAGCTCAGTGTCGACTCAACGGACAGTGGAGCAGTCCCCTGCCTGTCTGCAAAGGTCACAAACACATATATTAACACAATAGGCTTGTATTTTACTGTGCATTGTACATCCCTGTAGATGCTTTCAGATTATTGTACATAGAATAATCACCTCCACTATATATTCAGAACAAGAATAGGAAGTTGTGCATACATGCTTTTTTTTTGTCAGTGCATGAATGCATGTTATAGGTGCTTCCATTGTTTGTACTTTCAAATAATTACATTACGATATTTCTAGTCATGTTGCCACCTGGACACACACAGCTGAGGATAAATCAAACCGAATGGGAGGAAAGTTTTAAAATCCATAGATCCAAGTTAACCAGGTATTTTAACTGGTCAGTATGTGTTCAGTATATTTTTTTGACCCGATTTGCTTCAAGTCGCAGTATGTCAACTGGAAATGTTTTGTCCAAATCTGCTTCCAGCAAACTGTGAAATTGAGAACTGAATAACTGTAGCATAAACACGGTCTCCATTGAACTGTGTTCAGCCACAGTCAGTCTGGTTTAGGTGTCTGTGTGTGTGTGTCTCTCAATTTCAAATATGCACACACACACATACACAGCACACAGCTGGGTACATGTGCAGACATGCGTTCTTCTCCTCTGTTAACCATGTGCGGTCGTTACACTACAAGTCCCAGACCTCTGCTCGTGTAACAGTTATGATATACTAAAACACATGAGAGTCCTTCAGCACAGTCATGAGAGCAGATCGATACAACATAGTTGCTCACATGGGTTTTCCATTGAAGGGATTCATCCTCGCTTGCTTGCTTTCTCCATCTCCCTGACTTTTCGGTTTTATCCCTCTCTCCCTCCCCGCAGCAGCTGTCAGTTTTGAGACTGAAACTTTCTTTGCTCCCATAGGGTGCCAGACGTGCACACACACACACACACACACACACACACACAGCCAGCAGCCGCACGCAAGCACACACATATCCCCATGTCCCCCACGGACTTGAATATGAGTGAATGTTTGTCTCCCCTGTGACATGCGGAAAATCAAACTCCACTCTTTTTGGACTGGCATGCACCCAGAGAGCAGAGCAGAGTCGAGGGGACAAGAGGAGAGAGTAGAGAACAAAGAAGAACTCTGGAGAACAAAGCAGGGTGGGACAAAAAGAGCAGTGAAGAGTAGGACAGTGCAACAAGGACAATCTGGATTTGCGACACTGTGATTCAGGGTTTAAGACCCTGAAACTATTCAACACCATCCTATTCTCTGGAGATTCTTCTTTGCAGTGTCATCATGCTGAGAGTCGGTCTATTTTGATTTAAATCTCGTATCTCAATCACTCCCGATGTGCTATATAGTGCAATACATTTACTGTCCTCCTGATTGATCCATAAAGTATGCCAACAATCCCACAATGCATCAGATTCCTCATCGTTCTGGATGCAGTAATCACAGTCATGCGACAGTAAACCTGTCAATGGTGACACAAAATGATACTGAATGTTCCAAATGTCACTGTACAGCTCACTAATCTCTCTTCTCCTTTCAAAACACACAGCCCATGTTAATCATGTATATTCTGGAGACTTAAACTTTTTTTGTTCCCTCTTTTGCAGTGGTAAACTGTTCAGATCCCGGCCATGTGGAGAATGGTGTGCGCCAGTCTGGCCTACGTTACCCAGAAGTCTTCAGTTATGGCGTAAGCGTGGCGATCCACTGTAAACGAGGCTTCTACCTGCTGGGCTCTGCGCTCCTCACGTGTCTACATGATGGACGATGGGACCGACCAATCCCTCGCTGCCAAGGTATGGATGGACCAATGCAGGGAGTTTTGTTAAATCAAAATGCTTTGATTTGAAAGAGAAACTCTGACAAAACAGGTTTGAGAGAAATAAGAGATAAGAAGAGGCTAAAAGACAATTCGTAGGCATATATTAAAATGTCCGTCCTATTTGGAATATCTGCAAAGGTTTGTCATGATGAACACAATTAGCCACATAACCAAAAAGGTGATATTTCTTTTAGGGCTATAGGCGTTGTCAGGGGGCTAACATGGCTGATAGAAACATAGAGATTAAACCAGAGAAAGCAATAGACAGAAAGAATCGGATTCAGAGATGGAGAGAGGCGAACACGACTGCAGAACAAGGACACGGTTACAGAGAGCAGGCGATGGGGAATCAGACGGAGAGGGAGAGAGGGGCAGACACTGGTGAGACGCTGGTGTCTGCGTGTCGAGCATTACATTCAAGAAACAAGGTCTTATCGGAAAATTGGGGGGAGTGGGGTGATGACTGTGGGGCAAGGAGAGGACGAAGTAATACCATTTGGGGGTAAGAGGGAGAGAAAACCGAGAGCAGTTTCATATCTACGTCCTCCAGAAACCTGGGCTGTGTAAAACATAAATTTCTCCAAATTGATGTATTCTTTTTTTTTTTTTTCAATGATGTCAGCTCATTTGACATCGTTGAGCGATTTCTGCTTTTTGAACCAGGGGAGAGAGAAGCTCTTTCATGTTTTATAACTAAAAGGAATTTAATTGGCGATGACTTATTGGCTCTCTCTTATTCAATTCAGTTAAACTGGATACAAATAAGCTTTACTGGCATACTGCAGTACGGTGTTGACAAAGCATTAAAGGTTCTGTTTAAACATGTGTATACAGTCTCAAAAGAGCTTTTACCTAATGATTCACGTGCACAACCACAGAACCACAAAGACCTCAGTTTGCATCCATCTGGGGACCAAATTTGTTGCATTTTGTACCCATCTCTCCCCTTACATTTACTGTCTATCAGTACATAAAGTTAAGGCAATATCATTTTTAAAACCTAGATTTTTAAGTAAAATTTCTTATTTTAAAAAAACACAGTATAGAATCATCCCAAAGAAACTTTATTTAGTGTTTTTACTCCACATTTTATTTTTGAGTCTTTTCTCTATTATCTGTGTGGGCACTTTTAACACACTCCCTCACTTTCTCACTCTTCCTGTGGCTATCTCCTGCAGTGACCCAGCTGCACCACCTAATGCAGCAGTATCTGGAATCTATAGTTGGACACGACCCCACACACATTAACACCCTCTCTCTCTATTTAAATCCATCTCTGTCCCCGTAGCGATTTCCTGTGGAGACCCCGGTGTCCCCCCTAATGCACTGGTGCCTGGAACTCACAATTGGACGTATAGTACAGTGCTGCACTACTCCTGTCTGCCTGGAGGGGTGCTGGTGGGCAACGCTACTCGCCACTGTCAGGAAGATGGCACGTGGAGTGGAGCGCCGCCGTACTGCACAGGTAACGGCTCATTGGTTCATGAAGCAGCATGTCTGGTGGTCTTCAGCTTCATCCAGGCTACTCAGTGGTTTTGTATCTGATGTAGATGTTTCCAACAAATGAATCATACCAAAAAAAGCATACTTATATGTACTGTATATTGCCAAATCACTCCTATGGAAAGGATTTTAGAGACAGTAACTGTGGCCACACAAATAAAAAATATAAAACATATTAAAAACTAGAACTGGGACACAGTAGAGCTTATACCTTCGCCGAAGCTCAACAGTCGCCTTAAATTATATCAAGCAGCTCCAAATTGCACACACTCATCAGAAAAGTGTATTCAGTTCAGAACAAATATGTTTTCTGAGTGTTGTTGCTCCACAGTCTATGTTACAGTTTTTTATACGCCCTTACTCCACAAAAAATATCTTCTGTCCCATTTACAAAAGATGTTAAAGGAAACATTTTTCTTGTGTGTATCGCTTTTATCAGAGCAATTGATACAGGGCTACAGACAAGTGGACATGATTGTATGTTACCAGTCTAAACTGAGTCACTACTGTGAATAACCCGGCTTGAGCAGCGTGTGTAAGAAACAGGAGAAAGGAGGTGGAAGATTCCTGGTTTACCTCTCAGTTTGTAAGTGCTGCGCTACAGTAGGCTTACACATATCCCACAACACCACAACCGATCATTTCCAAACTCAGCATCTACTGTCTCTACAGCTGAAATGCAATTAGCTTACTCCGCTGGCCTCAAAACAGAACACTCAGCGGGGCAGAATCCATCCTGCAGCTGAAGGCCTCATTGAGATGCAAGACGCGGCATTTGGAGCGGTACCCTGTTAAACCCACAAATCCCCACCGATGGAATTTAAGCTGCTCAAATTGTGACACGCTCGGTGCGTTTAATGCTAGAACAAGTACAGTTTTATAAAAGTTTGCGTGCATGTATATGTGTGTGCGTCACTGTGTATGAAAAACTGAGTAGGCAAAATATTTGTGCGTTAACTGCAACAGAGGTTACGAGGCTATGACATAAAAAGCATCACAAATGCTTTGTTGTGCATGTTGTTGACCTGGAGCTTGAATGCAGGAACATATTTTTAGCACGGTGCCGCCAGTGAGAGGCCACCTTTTGACCCTATGTTTTACCATATAGTTACATAAAATTGCTAAAACCTATTAGGAGGATAATGGACACCATTTGAATGCAGTTGTTGTTTTCCATGAACTGTATTGAGTGCATTTAGCTCTGCAGCGCATGTGTGTTTGTATGTTTCTCATCTCATGAGTTCATGATTGCGTGGGATAACTCAGTGGTGTGCACGTGTGCGGCTGTAGTTGTGTATCTTTTGTAGGGTTGCAAAGGGGCGGAGAGTTTCCGGTAAATTTCTGGAAACTTTCCGGAAACTTTCCATGGGAAGTCTAGCTCGGGAATTTTGGGAATTTTGTAAAAACAAAAAAAAAAAAAATACGCAAATTAAACACTGAGCAATAAAAACATCATTAAAAACTCTATTTTAAAGATGTATAGTCAAGTGCCCAAAGTTTCCTCAGGGCTCAAATCAGCCTATGACAAAACAAAATGTTTATATGTATGTCTGTATATGACAAGGTAAATACAGTTAGTATAAATTACCCTCAACATTTCCAGTTTATTCCCGTTAATTCCCGTTTATTCCCGTATATTCCCGTTAATTCCCGTTAGTTCCCATTAATTCCCATGGAAAGTTTCCAACTTTGAATATTCCCGGAATTTTGCAATCCTAATCCTTTGCCTTAACATTTGTCTCTTTTGTCACTGTAGGTGTGACTCCGGGAATCTGCGGAGACCCAGGGGTCCCTCCCCATGGTGCCCGCCTTGGAGGGGAAGAATTTAAAACCAAGAGCTTGCTGCGTTTCAGCTGTGAGGCAGGATTCAGTCTGACTGGCTCAGCCGAGAGGACCTGCCTTCACAACGGCACCTGGAGTGGCACGCAGCCTGTCTGTCAAGGTGGGGAAGGGTGGCAACAGCCTTTATAAAAAATGTCAATTTTAACATGAAAGAAAACTCATTAGAAACCTTTACGGAAACTCACACTTCAAACAGCACACACCTCCTTTATCTTAATCTTTTATAGAGACTAGTGCGGTGCCCGTTCTACCTTTATTAGAACCTATATTAGCTGTTTACTTGGCCTGTGTTAATGCTCTGGAGCTACCTCGGAATTATTCCTTGTCATTAGTGAGTCCTCCTCAAACAGTTCTACAATATACTGTCACTTTTTTATTGTGTGTGTGTGTGTGCTGAACATTGTATGCAGAGGTTTTTTATAGAATCTGGTTCATCTGCAATGGCTATTTTATGGTAAATGCTTTGTTAAAAAAACTGGATTTGCTTTATCCCATGTATAGCTTTTATACAAGATCGATTGGTTAAATTAAATTATGTTAATTTTAGATTTTTTACATATATTGCATATCAGCTATTTTTAAATTCAGCTTGATAGAAAGATCGACAGCAACATAACAAACATTGTGCTTTGAAGTCCCATTGCTGAAGAGGAAGTGATTCTATGAATGTTGCTGATATGACGGAGATCAGCGCTCGCGACACAATGTCTGTGTCAGCCGGATGTTTTGAAATAAACCTATTCAGATTCTCAAAATGATCTGGCAGCACACATATTATTGGCCGCAGGCTCTCGGTTGTAAACCGCTGCTGTTGTTTATACAGGAAGTAGAAGAAGACATGTCCAACTATCATTTTTATTCATATTGAAGGTGAGATGAGCGTTCCACACAGTCAGACAGTAGTTCGCGTAATTAGTAGGCAGATGACATTTTTAGTCCCATCGTAGCACTTGATTATTTATTATTTGATATCAAAGCAGTGCCTTTCTCCTGGAGTTAAAATAGATATCAATGGGCTGTTATTCACTGGATTTTGTTTACATGCACCATTTATTTAAAAGGCTGCCGCCGCCCCTATACAAGGGACATGCATGTGACAATATAGCATGAACAGAATTGTCTTTTGAGAAAACATAATGTGTTTTGATAGCAAGATACCTGTCTCCTCTGAGATTTGCCTTTGTGTCCCAACCCAGATTCTATAGAACACTGCTGTAAAAATAAACATTGTTTTAAAAGGAAGGGGTGCAGACTTTGTATAAACAGACGGTGTATTTGTGGCATATAGACTTAATTATTCACTCTTTTATGTGAAAATAAATCAGCTCAGGCTCCAAAGTTGAACAGCTTAATCTTTTCTTTGGAGAATACAGTAGCATCAGGCTACTTGGCATGCTAGTGACAGTAAGCAAATAATCCATTCCTAAATATAGCTTAAAGCACATTACACACACCGTGCACTGTACACTGTACACTATAAATATTGAGTAAGTGAAGCTTACACATTCCATATACATTAATAGGGATGGATTTAATTCATACCATGAAAAGTTATATGTACGGTGAATTGCCTTGTATGTGAAATTGTAACCTAAACCACAATAGAATTGTCATTCTTCAGCTTAGTCAATGCGGCACACAAATACCACACAACAAAATATGCAAAATAATATTGTAGCTTTACTTTACATACGATTTGATACGTAGACCTCTAACTGAAGCCTTTTCCGTTCAGTGTGAAGCGTTCAGTGTGTTTGTTTGTGTGCGTGCGTGTGTGTAGTTGTGCAGTTGGAGGTACTGAAGTGTGTCACTCCTGACTGACTGAGCTGGATCTGCCACAGCACAGTGGCAATAAAGTGGCTCCTATACAACAGCAGTTTTAAGAGACACGTTTTAAACCCATGGGGGTTTAGGGGAAATTAAAGTGGGTCCCCAAATCCTAAGCCGCTGCCAGTGTAGTGCCTGCTCCCTATCGCCAGCTATGTTAGGTGGGCTGAATAAAACACTGTTGACATCAACTCCATTGTTCTTTGATGCACAATCTAGCTCCAGTTAGATGGATGTACTGCTCCTGCAGTAAGTTTAATGGATAGTGGGAGGAAGAGTGAGTCATGCAGTTTCCGTGTACTCTGCTGTAATGGTTTGTGGCTGTGACCCAAAACATCACGAGTATACTAACTATAGAACACTGCAAAGATTAAATGTCAAACTGACTTAAATGAGAAAAATAAGCAGTGGATAATCATGCTAATAAATGTATTATGTTGATAAATTGCATCTTCTGCTTGGCATATTTCATACCCACATACCATATATTTAGTTCCACAATTTTATATTAAAAAACTAATTCCAAACTTAAAAACTTTGTTACTTGTTGTAATTTGTTTTTTAAAACCTCCTGATTGATATTAGAAATCCATAATGTACTTTTCTTGCCATACCAGCTATCAATATGTTCAGATTGTATCTCAGGTTTGAATAAAACTCTTTACTGAGGCCACTCTTGCCCAAATCTGCAAGACACCAAACTCCAAACCGAGATGCAGTTGAACAAACGTTGTAGACAGTGTCTGGTTGAGACGGTCTCGACAGTTTAGCAATGACTTTTACTTTTATTTTGAGTCATGGTTTCCCGACATGCACCGAATCAATAACGTCAAAATCCACTCTTTTAGTCTTAGACACCCGAGCGCGTGCACGTAAAACAAACACACATACACAAACAGAACGCACACACTGTGTTTGCGTTTGTGCGCCAGTGTCTGTTTGGGTCACGCTAATTATTTATGTCTGTCTTCAGTTGTTTTTCATTAAGCTAATAGTGGTTAAAAGCTGATTCAGAAAGGATGAGGCATCTATCACCGGGACACAAACACAAAGAAATCCATAAACAACGAAATACAACTACACAGTCAAACACAGACTTATGCTCACCCTGTCTATATGCTAGACACACACACACACACACACAAACAAACACACACACACACACAGCTTTGCGGGTTGTGCTCCACCTTCGCATCCCGACACACACACACACACTCTTGGACAGAGCTTTTAAGGGCTCTAACTAATGAGTCCCATCAATAGGTGTTGGATTGTTTAAGGCCATCAGCTGTCATGATCTTATTAGTGAGATGCGCTGTGGTTAGTTGTTAATTCCTGTTGGTTCTGTTAATGTGCTGAACCAGCAAACTTCAGACAGATGAATCACTGCTTCACACCAGAGCCACAGTCTCTGCCCTTCCTCATCATTGCGTCCTCCCTGTCAGTGTTGTCTTACAATCTACCAGAGCAGCAGCGGCTGGAAAGCAAAGAAATCAGAGGATTGATAAAGATCGTAGACTTGTCCTTAGACTGGTTAAGAAAAAATGCTTCACTGTGAGACCCATGCATCTGCTGAGGCAGCTGCGAGACGCCAGTGTGTCCTAACGGATGCTGCAATGACCCGCGTGCAGCCGTTCTCAAATTATAAACGTCTGAGCTCTCATTGCTGAGACTTTTTTTTCTCCAAGTTGACATCAGAAGGACATTGTCCAGAAGCACTGACTGATAATTAGCTTCACGACCCCGCTGCATCGTCTCACATATATTTGTTGGTTTCATTCCACAGCTGTTTGGAGTCACACCACGATGATCTTATGCAAAACACTGTCACATATCTTCTCACATCATCATGTCTTGTTTTTTAATAAGAGGCAAAACCTTGTCCTTGGAGCATTTGAAGCCTTGGTGCTTGGCTCAGTGGCACTTAAAGCGGGTGCTGCAGATGAATTACCAAACCTCCTGCCAGCTTCTCGCACACAGGCAGAATACTGTACATCTGCCATTCAGTCAGGGCTGGGAATCAGTCCAACAACCTTTAGTTATTAATCAGCCTCACTACCTCAGGGATATATTTAATGTGATTTTCAGCTGACTCTAGTGATAATCTCATTATTGCAGCCCACAGCTGATCAGCCTTGAGTGACAGCGAGACATTATTGTTCACACTGATATCATCAGTATCATTAATCACCGCTGTTTAATATTTCCTCGATTCCTCAGCTGTATCCTGCGGTAACCCTGGCACGCCAGCGCACGGCAGGATTGTCTTCAGTGACGGGATCACCTTTGGCAGCTCCGTGGCTTACGCATGCTGGGAAGGCTTCAAAACATCCGGCCTGACCACCAGACACTGCACAACAAATGGGACGTGGACAGGACAACCACCAGACTGCACTGGTAGGGCTGGATATTATTGCTACATTATGATGTAATATCAGGTCAAACTAGCACTGAAGCTACTCCTGCAAATAATGTCAGTGTGTCAGTGCAAGTATAGATTTTTTTTGAAGAGAAGTACATTAGCATAAATTCTGAACTGTCCAAGGTTGTTTTGTTGTAGTTTAACTGAGTCTGACAGAGGTCTGGGGGAAAATCATAAAACGAAGTTGGAGGTTAGATGAAGTGAAGTGAAGTGGGGATGTGCTTCGGGGAAGTTAAGGAAGGCTTCTTTTAGAAAGTTGAGTAGGAGGACAAGGTAAAGGGGAAAGCAGGGTCCAATAATGTTATTGTCCGGATGCATTACTACACCACTGCAGGCTTCATCTGACAGATATATACTGCACATACTCTATTCATGATTTGCCCTATAAAATGTTTACCTCACACCATTTCAGTGATCAGTTGCGGAGACCCTGGGCCAGTAGCCAATGGGATCTATCTCGGAAGAGAGTTTACCTTCAACCACACTGTGACCTACCACTGTAACCCTGGACACCTGATGGAGCCGCCTGGATCTGGACGCAGTGTTCTACGCTGCAGCAAAGATGGAACCTGGAACCAAACCAAACCCAGCTGCAAAGGTGACAAGAACTACAACTCATAATAACTGCTCCCAAGGTAAAACAAGACGAGGACAGCAACTTTCGAGTTTGTACAAAAATATAATCGGCAACGAGGGATCTGCAGGATAGTGTTTCAGGGAATACGGCAGCTTGCAGGTAAATCATTTTCAACCAAGGCTAGAGTTTTCGAAGCCAAGACCGGGGTTTATTTAAAAATATGAATAAATAAAACATTATATTTTTTATGTAGCACCTGAAAAACTAGCAATTAACATAAATAGCATCAATAAACAGAATAAGAAGGACTCGGAAATGTTAAACAACATCCTATAAAACTTGAACTGTATTGAAATATAAAATAATTTAAGAGTGTGGTGTGGGAAAGCATGGATAATGAACATTTCATTAAGTTGTATATATATATATATATATATATATATATATATATATATGTATATATAATGGATAAATGTATCCTCAGTGACTAAACCTGAATAGCAAGTAGATATACAAACATTAGGTTACATTCTACACTGCAGTTGAACACTATTTATCACAGTGAAAAACATATCAAGTCTAAAATAATCTATAAACAATATAGGTATTTTAACAGCTGCATAAATCAAGTGACAATATAAACAACATAACATAAACAAGTGCAACAGTATTTCAGTGCAAGCTGGCAGACGGAAATAACAGATTGGGACTTTAACACTACATTAATAAGAGGCCAAAGAAAGATTAACATTGCTCTTAACAATAACAGACGGTTAAATTGGGGTTTATTTCTTGAAACCTCTCTGTTTTTCACAAACACAAAGAAGAAAATAAAAAAGAATCTATTAAAATAAAATGGGACAGCTTTTTTACAGCAGCCTGTATGTAGAGTTTGGACTCTGATACTCAACAACAGTAAAAAGGAATGTTTCCTGAGATCCTCCCTGCTGCTTTTTCCCACAAACAGAAAATCTCCTGCTGGCTGCTGCAGTTGCAGAAGCTTTGAACTGAGATAAGAAAAAAACTGAGAAAGCAGGCAGAGAGGCTACTGAGAGGGAACCAGAGAGAGATGCAGACGGAGGGGAAAACGGAGGAGTAAAAGATACTGTAGGTCAAAGAAAATGAGACTGAGCTGGGAAATAGGAGTGTGAAAATTAGAGGGGAGTAAAAAAGAACAGGAAAGAGAGGCAGAGATCCAGGTGAGAAAAGTTCTCTGTCGTTTTTTGTTTCTCTCTTTCCCTCTACTCTCTTTTCCTCTCTGCCCTCCTTTTTCTTCTCTCTTTTCTCCTCTCTTTAGGTTCTGCTGTTCGTGTCTTTCTGTTTATCTCCCCCATTTCCATCGCCTTTGATTTCAACCACTTCAAACAATCCACAAGTCGTCATTTGATCCTGTTTTGGAACAACAACTTTTTCACACGCAGGCACACTCACACACACACACACACACACACACACACACACACACACACACACACACACACACACACACACACACACACAGCAGCATATTGAATGAGGAGTTGTAAGCCATTAAAGTGTCGCTCACCTGGCAAAAGAATCAAGTTAGATCTCGAAAGAAAGCAGTGCGGGGGCAGAGTGGAAATAAAACATTACATCAACTCCCAAACACAAGACGCAGATTACTGCAGAGATTAAGGAAATGGGAGGAAAAGAGAAAGTGTGTCAATGCAAAGAGGGAAAAGAGATAATGTGCAGGCTAAAAACAGAAACAGCAGAGAGGTGAGAGAGAGGAAACGAGTGATGGGCGAAAGAAAGAGAGAGGAAAATCGATACCTGTCCCTTAACCTGTAAACACACAGTGGGGAAAGGGATTAAGCCCATAAAGTGTGTTGACTGGCTGAATTGCACCAAGAGAGAGATATCCCTAAAAGATGAAGGGAGGGGGAGGCAGCAGGGGTGTGGAGAGGGAGACCGAGAGAGGAAAAAGGTGGAGATATAAAAGAGCCGGGAGCTGGGACAGAAGGATGGGGGGGAAAGGTGCAGGGGGGAAGAAAGAGAAGAAGGTCTGGAGGGAGAGAGAAGTGGAAGGAGAGGATGGAGGCAGGGGACCGATGTGTAAGAGAGAGAGCAGAGGGTGGAGACGTGAGAGGAGAGAACAAAGGGCGAGGGGAAGGGAAAAGAGTCAATGATGGTTGTGACAGAAGAGGAGAGGAGCAGTGGGTGGAAAGCAGACGAGTTCCTCCTCCAGACTAATATGAAGCCAAGCCGGTTTATTAACAACAAAGAAAAGACACAGATAGAAAAAGAAAAGTTCAGAAACCTTCAATTACACACGCAGGTGTTGTTTGGGCATCAGAGACCTGCAGAAATATTGGTCTGAAATATGAAACTTCTGAAGTAAAAAAAAAGATAATTATGCATTTGATTCTATTTTAAGACAGCTGGAGTTTGATGCCTGACTACAAAGCTGTTTTTATAAAGGAGAAAACACTAATTTAAATCCCTATTAGCGGCTGGCTAACCACCAGCTATCATTCCTGGACTCACAGCGCAAACAATGATGAATGGCACGATTTTAAAAAAGTGGGATTTGGCATTGACTTGTGAGTAGGTGGGTCGATTTTTGGCTTCTTCATGTATGAATCACAATTAGTCAAGTTATAAGTTTGCCGCGTGCTCACACGGTTGCCTGGAAACTGCAATGTAACAGAAACGGCTGATTTTTTTATAGTTCAAAACAATGTTTTTAATAACCGCACTTTCTGCAAAAGACAAACCATAACGCAACAGAGGCGGTGAGGAGAGAGGGAAACAAAATAAGAGAAAAGATTAGCAGACTATATTAAGTATTGGAGGGATTGTTGTTTTACTGCACTCTGCACATACATGTATCATTTTCTACCCTGTTATGTGTTTTATTGCTGCTTCTGCTGTACATATACATATTGCTTGTGTCTGCATGCTTGTGTGTGTGTGTGTGTGTGAATGTGTGTGTGTGTGTGTGCGTGCACTGTATATCATCATGGCAGAGTGAATGGTGCATGAAACCATCTGTCTCGCGGTTAGATGAGAATTACACCGACTTTATTAGATGTTTGAAACCATGCAGATGGTTATCATTATCTTAGGGAGTTGGGCGCTCACACTCGAGCACGCACACACGCGGGTGTTTATCATGGTGTTATGAAGTTGTATGCACAGATGTTAATGCCCATACAACATGCCGTCATGTATGAACAAACGAGTGCACACGGACGAATGTACAATATTTAGTTTCCTAAAATATTAAAAAGATGCTGTTGATTCTCCATGTATAACAGATGTAGTTTTAATGCTATAATCAATTCAAACATTGGTTGTGTTCACTAGCAGCTATAGAAGCTTTAGGTTTGAATGGCATCGTTCCCATTCCATTAACAGCATGCGCACTAATTGAGTTTCGGTTTAGAGATGTATTTGTTCTTTAAATCCCATTGGAGAACAGCCTTTTATAGCAAGACAGCTGATGGAAAAGTTGTCATGTGGATGATATTGTCAGCATTTAATTCAGTCGACTGAGGGGAAACCCCATCGCAGATTACTCCCAGCAACCAGAGTGGAAACAGAAATGGCACCACATGCAACGCTAAACTCCAAATGTCCTTTCACAAACCCTCCCTCCATATGGGGACCGAGCTTGGTCTTTTGGTTTCAGCAACTTGAACTTGGTGACCTCGTTCATGTGCTGTTTTAAGACAGTTATGTCCATATGGTGATCACAGCTGTCTGCTGCTTTTGCTGTTCTTTGTTTTCACTCCATGTCACACCTCCATCTGTAGCCATCTTGTCATAGAACCTGCATTGACCTTGAATATGGAAGAGTTTGGCTCTGAAAATATTATAATGTAAATCTTACTCGGGTCTTTCTAATTCTGGCTTTTCTTAAGAAAGACATTATTTTAATTGTTGATTCACATCTTTCTCATCTTGGGTCTGCATATCCACTAAGGACCTATCATTACTGCTTTTTGTTTTCTATAAGTGTTTATCATGTGATTTTAACAATTCAAACACATGGTACAGCCAATAGCTTTAAGTCTAAGAGCAATTTACACTATTTATACTACTACTACTACTGCTACTACTTCTACTCCTACTACTACTAATACTAGTACTACTACTATTACCACTACTACTACCACCACTTAAAATAATAATAACTATTTCCATTGTCCTTATTGTAAATCTAAACAAGTTTGACATTTTTTCGAAAGTTGAATTAAGGAAAACTAACCACCCGGCACCACACACACACAGCTGTTTTTGTCCTTGAGCGACGTTAATTGTTATCATATTACATTTGTGTGTTTGTGTGTGTTCCAGTGATCCAGTGTGGACCAGCTCCTCAAGTGAATCATGGGAAAGTGGAGGGGACGGACCACTCCTGGGGAGCAAGTGTGAGCTACAGTTGTTTCCACGGTTACCAATTGTCCGCTCCCGCCGTGTTATCCTGTGAAGGGAATGGGACGTGGACGGGAGACATACCACAGTGTCTGCGTAAGTTACCTGAAAAGTACTTTCTAACTTAAACTGATGCACACGACAGTTGTCGTACTTCAAGCGAGTGTGTTAACAGTCCTTGTTGTGTCTCTCAAGCTGTCCTGTGTGGAGATCCCGGCTCTCCTGGAAGAGGATTCAGAGAAGGAAACATCTTTTCATACCGGTAACATATTAATAACTGGCTTTAATGATCAATATTTGCTAAATTCTATTCTATTCTGTACTTCATCAGAAACATGCTTCTATGTAGAGGAGGTAGTACGTCTGAAACAGCAAGGTCACTAAGCTTTGCCTGCTTTAGTTTTTTATCAGAAATGGGATTAGACATGGCCTCTGTGTCTAGATGTCAGTTTGAAACACTAAATGGACCAAAGAGATTTTTGCGACCCCCAAAAAAAGGATGTAGGTCACAAGTGCTCAGATAAGGACGTTCAGACATTATCACACTCTACACTGTCCTATAACAGAGGTTTGAAAAAAATCGAACTACATCTGAAATGATTTGCTCATCTCTTGTTTGTGTTGCCTTTTTGTATGTGTTGCCTTTTTGTATGTGTGAGATTAAATGTTTGTATTCCTCCACAGGTCAGACGTCAGGTTCTACTGCCATGTCCCCTACTTGCTGGTAGGCTCGGCCTCCAGACTCTGTCAGGCTGATGGGATATGGAGTGGCCAGCAACCAGCCTGTATAGGTAATTTAAAGGCAACACACAAAATGAAAGTAATGTGAACCGTCGGATACATTGAGAGAGAACGGGCTTTTGAAAACGAAGCAGCTTACTGCGATGATGTTGTGGCCACAAAATGTACACATGAATAAAAGAGAGGTACTAATTAAATCATTAGAATGTATCTATATATCAAACCACTAAATATATTCCACTTTCATAGTATATTGATCAAAACAAAGTAATTAATACGATTTATACAACCTCCATTAAGGCAGAATCATATTTTCCTGTGTGGAGCGCGGCAGCTTCACACCCTTAATGTAAACATACTCTATGTAAGAAACTGAACTAAATATGTCAGTTCTAAGATCTGTCAGCTAAACACTGCATAATAACATGCAATATATATTTAAAGTGGGTTTTTCATCTTCATTAATTCTGGGGCTGTTTGTCGTGGTGACTTTTGAAGGAAATTGAGATGCTTCATTGTTATCAATGCTCATCACATTCTTTTTCTCAAACATCTATATATTTAGGAATCAAAGTCACCAGCATTAAGAGGATTTTCATGTAAATCTTTGAAATGTTACATATTGTTTTCTTTCCATAATGGATCTAATATTTTATTCACTGCAAAGGAAAACAAGTCGTGAATACAATGATTAGAAAAACAGATTATTGGTAAAGCAGATTATGGATCTTATTTATATGCACCTTTTTGCATTAGTATTCCTGTGCAGATGGAGCTAGAGATGTTATCTAATCAGTCACTGACACGTGTAGTTGTGATATCAGCATTTAATTCTGTAAAGACCTTATCTTAGAAATCAGGCCTTCATGTATGGAGCAAAACTGTGGTTTGGTAACTGTTACGAAAACATGAAGTTGAGAAGGAAAAAGCTGATTGATTGTGTAAAAGCTGAAGTATAGAGCAGCCTTGTGGCCACGAAGTAGCCATTTATTACAGGTTCCTCTGCTAAAAATAACTGTACTATGTCTTACAATACCAGACTGTACTCTACTATATACTATATGCTCTGACCAGTACTTCAGTACTTCTGACTTTTCTCTGTAAGTTGTTGCTGGGTGATGCAACTGGTCCGACTCAGACCCTTCAAGTTCACTAAACATGATTTGTCATACTGCTGAGGCTCTGAATGCTTTTCCATGATTGAATACTAGCTGCACTACACAGATGTAAGTGCAATAAGTTAAAATGTAACATGTGTGTGTGCGTGTGTTTGTAGACCCAGCCTTCAACAGCTGTCGTGACCCAGGAACTCCAGCCTACGGTATCCCAGTCATGGCCCAGGGCTTTCAGGTAGGAAACATGTTGGTTTACTGTAAAACTACAGCATCATCTGTAAAAGTAAATAATATTTTAATCTAAACTGTAACAACTTAATCTAAGTTGTTACAACTAACTCACTTAGTTAGTCGAAAAAGGACCCGACTTAGTTTGTTTGTGGAAACCTGTTTCTGATCAATTTCTTAATGGATGATATTTTATGGGTAAATTATTTTAAAATTTTATGAATTACTTTGTAATAAAGTTGATAAATTCAGAGAATGACACATGTATTCTAAGTATATTGGTTCATATTTCACTGTACACTTATTAATGAATGAAATGGTTCATCACTATTTCTATAAACATTGTAAAACATTGTCCTCCATAAGCGTGTCCCAAGCAAAGTACAAGAGGAGATGATGAAATAATGAAAGCACAAATACATATTCATATCCATGGGAGTTACAATAGGCCTAAGGTTGCAATATTCAATCAAACATCAACATGAAGGTCAACAGTAAAGAACCGGTGAGACGTGGCGCCCTGATTGTTAAGGTTAGACTTTTACGAGTGACAGGCAATATTTTCTTTTGTTTTAGGTACTGGGCTGACTGTAGCACAA
Organism: Limanda limanda; assembly: GCF_963576545.1. Taxonomy (NCBI): domain Eukaryota; kingdom Metazoa; phylum Chordata; class Actinopteri; order Pleuronectiformes; family Pleuronectidae; genus Limanda; species Limanda limanda. The sequence continues at coordinate 19,442,103 of NC_083638.1, forward strand.
ATACAAACCTGTTGATTGGACATATTGGCTATCAAGTCCTTAATGGGATTTGAGCAGGCATAATTGGACATCATCCACATGTCAGGTTTCCGCTGACATCTCCACAAAGAGAGGCAGGGGTTACGAGCGTCTTTAGAAAAACTGACACAGGATGTGTGTTATTTATCCTGACAATAATCTTTCCTTTCTTCAGCTGCACCATATGTTGTTGTGTGTGGCAGGTCTTAAGGCTATGCTGTTGACAGTGAATTAAGACATTTTTGTGTGTGTCAATTTAGGTTGGCAGTAAGATTTCATTCAAGTGCCGCAAAAACTACCACATCCTCGGTTCGACCACAAGAACGTGCCTAGAAAATCTAACGTGGGGTGGAACTCAACCAGAGTGCATAGGTAAGGAATAACTATAGAAAAAATGTAGATATTATATTATATTATATTATATACCGGTAACATTTTAACTTTGAATTTGACTTTAGGGGAAAAACCTTTGTTAATATTTATTCTAAAACAATTTTCTCTTCCCATAACTCAGCCCACTCCTGCAGACAGCCAGAGACTCCCAGTAATGTAGAGGTTCGCTCTATGGACCTGCCCACTTTGGGGTATACTCTGATCTACACCTGTCAAGATGGCTTCTATCTGGCCGGGGGATCAGAGCACAGAACCTGCAAAAGTGATGGGAGATGGTCGGGCAAGCCCCCGCTCTGTAAAGGTATTCAGCTCTGATGTCAAAAGGGGTGACCCACGCTGTAATACGATCTGATGTCGAGCCTCCAATCTAAACTGGATGTCATAATCCCATATGGTTTAAGATTATAGAGATTATCCCCCTGATATGATTGCTATACTTTCATTTATCAGCCTCAGGCACACCATGGAATCTGAGATGTTGTTGTTTTGTTATACTCATGGCAGAGAGCTGATGGCTGTGAATGCAGTGATGTATGACAACACAATAATACGTTTTTTAAGAGGCGACTTTCTATCTTGCTTTAGACATTGATAAATACTTTTCTAGGTCTAAGTTTTCTCAGTCCTGTCACATGATGAGTCATCTATTCCAACCCCTATATCTGTAGCACGTATTGTATAAATGAAGCCTTAACTGTCAAGTGAGTTTGACTAAATGTTGTTCTGCATTTCAGTTGGAGTCAAAGTCAACCCCGTAAGCAGAGGAGAGTCAGATGTCCAAAAGAACAAGATTCGGGGTATGCAGAATAAACAGTTACAACATACACACACATACACTAACACTGTAGGAGGTTTTACTAAACAAGAAACAAACTTTCTCAGGAAATGTGTCTGTGCTTGAGTTCTTATCTCTGTGTATTCCAAGTCTATTATGGTAATGTACTGGAAGGTTATATTATCATGGATGGACCATGCTCAAGCGATTTGCTTGTCTATATATTTCTAGAACTATTTAAAATCGTTAAAAAACTTTGAATGTATAATCTTAAATTGTCATTTTGTCAGTGGCTTCCAATGTAGATTTGTTAAAATTAGATTGACTCCTTTGAATTAAACATACATTTTTGCCTTTATCTTCACTTGGTTGGAACATCAAGTTAATGCAAAGTAGATAATAATCTTTATATAGTCATACCTTAAGGCTATTTAACAATTTGTTTCCTAGATTATTTTAGTAAGATCAACTTGTCAGATTTTACAATGTTGAACATGTGCCACAAATGCGATACACTTGTTACATGTACACACTTCATTGTTACATGGGATTGTATTTTCCAGATGGGAGTGGTTACTGAGGCTGGAGTTTGTCTTGAGTCCGGACAAGGAGTTTTGTTTCAGATTTATAGTCTTACTGTCAATTATCCTGTTAACAGAGGTCAGGTAGGCCCACATCAACTTTAATAATCAGTAAAAACACTCAATGTGCAATACCATGTAATACCTTGGAAGTTTGAAGGAGGATGTAATAATCAATATGCATTTAGAGGAAGCCAGTGGAGAGAGACGAACACACACTGGAGAAGAAGAGCATAGTTTGGCTTTTTTTTTCGGGAGCTACTGAGTATTTAATAAGTCCTAATTATCTGCAGTAGTTGTTTTTAGGTGTTTTTTGTGAGTTTTGTGACACAAGGGCGTGATTCTTATCCTGACCCTTGAATGTCTATTAACCTTTTCCCCCTCCTCACTTACAGTTCCAGTGGACGTGTTCTCACCCAACTCTGAGTGGAGCGGTTTCTACGAGTATCTTGGGAAGAGACAGGCCACCGCTCTGACCGTTACTGGCTTCAACGCTACCAGTGGCAGAGTCAACGTCACGTTACTGGAGACCAGCGGAGTGTCAATCAGACTGTCAGGTAAAAACAAGGAAAACACACTCAGTCTAATTCATTTTACTCTGAATTTAATCTCATGTTGTGTTATATGTACATTACATTTTCGAATGACCCAGAACAAGATGAGATGTGGAAAATACTTTATATAATATGTTACTAAAATGATAATTAGATAATACACCTGTGTAGCTGTGTTTACGTGTTGTAACACCATCTTGGATTTCAGTGAGGTAAAAAGAGAAATCACATTCGAGAGATTTAAGATTGACAGACTTTAAATGCAGTGTAAAAAAAAGGAGTGAAAGTGCTGCTGTATGTGTCAATACCTAGCAGGTTAATAAGGATCGTGCTTTCATTCATACTGATAGGAAGCTTCAAATTGGCGCAATTCCCCATATTGCATGTATTAGAACACAAAGGCTTTCATAGATATTTACAGTCTGTAAGGCAGGAAAATGGGGTTTGCAAGAGCTGCCGTATCATACACAGATAAGAAACAGGTCATTAATACCTTACATAAAAAAGCATGCAGGTGCAGTGGTGAGAATTATTAACAAGTTGTGCAACATATCAGTCTTTATTAGAATAATGTAACATTCCTTTGCAGCACCCCAATGGACATGATGTATTGACTATTGATTATGAAAATGACTGGCAGGTTGAACAATTAGGTCAATATAAACTATCAAAATAAAAGGCTGTGTGACTCTTTCACCGACACTCATGTATGTTTGACATTTCACCATGACATTTCTCATCAGCTTGAGCCCGGAGTCACAGATAGGAGACAAGGGTTACTGACGTCTGAAATTATTTCATTTCTTGAATCTGCGATGTTGCTTTTTACATGGTCTTGTCATATAGATCAGCAAGCGTTAGTAAACGAGTGGTGAAGTGTAGCTCAGGGGTAAATCCCTTTTTCTCCAGTAGTGTGTCACGTGGTTGTTGAAGGAAATAGTGTATAATTCAAAATGTCAGGGTTTCTCTGTTTTTCACCCACCCTGTCTGTCTGTCTGTCTGTTTGTTTGTCAGTGGTCTATGTTACTTGAACCTCAATATTTTTCTCTTTTTTTTGCAAAGTGCTATCCAAATGTTGAAGGGATTGTTCACCCAAAAGGAAGAATTCACTCATTATCTACTCACCACTATGCCGATGGAGGGGTGGGTGAAGTCCACATACCACTTTTTGAGTTTGAGGGGGTCAACAGCGTCGAAGACAAATCCAATAGAATTGAAGTAAATGGTGACCGATTCTTCAAACGTAAAAAAACAACAGAAAAATTCAACCTATTCAACCTTTATTCTAAAAACTTGAATAAAGACCATTTACACCAGGTTTTTAGCCTAATTTCCACTGTGATCCACGCACCAACACGATATCAGTGGGCATTTAGGCAAGGGACATGGTGTAAATTAACTCGTTTCAAGTTGAATATGAATGCTTGGGCTTACGGCAACGTGGATGACGCCACACAAGCAGTATGGAGGCACTTTCTGTTGTTTCTTTCTGTTTGAAGAATTGGTCACCTTTTGCTTCAATTGTTTTGGATTTGGCTGCATCACTGTTTACCCCTGAAACTCCAAAAGCGTTTTGTGGACTCAAAACACTTCATCCTCCCCTCCACCGGTATAGCGGTGACCAGATAATGAGAGAATTTTCATTTTTCGGTGAACTATCCCTTTGAAATGTTGCTCCTCGTGCTGTACCAGGCACTGACCTTTCTGTGTCTCTATCTAGGCACCTATAAGTCAGAGGAAAACCAGCTGCTGTTGAAAGTCTACCAGGTGAAGGGGCCCACAGAGCATTACTACAGCAAGTTTAAAAATGACAACTGGGCGATGGATGGATACGTAAGACAAACTTCTTCTTATTTTTTTATATCAATCAAGTGAACAGAGGTTTTACTCATCTTTGTTCATTAATAATCACACTATTAACGTGTATATTTCTGGGAAACAGATAAATGATCAAACTGAATTCCCTCCTCTGTATTAATGATGTAATACTGTCTCTACCACATTACTCACACTGCGTCGACTACACACTGTGTGGGCTCGAGAGAGGTCTGTTGACATTCCAGAGAAATCTTCGGTGACATTATTCAAAACAGATTTACAAACACAACGAAATCTAATTAGCAGCTTTTCAGACTGGATTAATGTGGTTTGCCAAAAAGCATTTGTTTCCATCTCCTTAAAGGTGGATTAGGCAGTTATCTAGAAAAACTAATTCTGAAACTCTGCCTCCCGAATTGATGCATGTGCACTGCCATGGCAGCGGCACAGGAGCGGAACCAAGAGTCACATCGTTTGTGACGTGGAAGGGGATGCTCTCACATGTATGAAACAAAACAAACCTTGTGATAATGTTAGATGTCATTAAAGAAAAGACATGCACACAAACCCACTATACAGATAATGACAGAGTTAAAACCGGCCCAAGTTAGTTGAACAGCTGCTGCCTTCTTGCAATGTGCGTGGTTAAAAGGGAAAATTCATGAGGCAAGTATTTAAACATGTTAAAAAAAAATGGTGAGGGTTAAAGTGTTCACAACGATCAGGATTCATGATCAGACACCATCGATTAATAACTAAATAAGTGTGATCTACAGTTTGTGTGTGAAGATGAAAAGAGACAAGCACACACACACACAAACACACACACACACATACACACACACACACACACACACACACACACACACACACACACCCACAATACATTCCCCAGTCCCTTATAGTAACCTTAACCATCCAAACTAAATGACTAACCCTAACCCTGACCCTAAAACCAAGTCTTAACCTTCAAACAGCCCAATGAAAAAGTGAGAACCAGTCAAAGTTTCCTCACTTTCCAAAAATGTCCTCCTTCTTTAGGCTCTATGCTTAAAATGGTCCTCACAAAGATATGCGTATCCAGGAACATTAATATTAATACAGCAGGTCATTATAAAGACCAGGGAAAAAAGGGTTGGTGACTTTTGAACAGTGTTCAGACGTGGGTTTTCACGTCTGTTTTGTGGTAATGTTGACTCTTACTCGCTGAAACCCTGCTGCTCCTCCTCCTGCTCCTCAAACACGTCTCTCACCCTGAGCCTTGGCTAGCAGCTCAGCAGGACCCGTCAAAGTCTGTCTCTGAAGCTTCTAAGTCATTTTCATTGTTGGTCTCTTCGAAGTAAGTGCTGTACACTGCTTCAATCCCCTTGTCATTGTTTGAAGCATAACTTTAAAAACTTGGCTACTATCGCAAAAATAAAAAATATTTGACTTTATCTCGAGGATGTGAGTTTCAGTGAGTCATGATGGACTTAAAAACATTGCGTGGCTGCATCCACTCTCAATGGATTAAATTATAAATGTTTAAACAGTCTACTAATTATGATATTGTATTTGTGTTAAGACAGAAAGACAAAGAAAAAAAATAGAAAGAAAGTTAGTTTCATTTGATGTTCCATGGAACACGGATTTGACCTTTCAACTTGGTTCGAGATGATATTTGAAGATGGGGCTTCTATACATCATTTCTACAACTGGGGAATAGATTAAAAAAAATCTGATTCTGTTTGACTTGTCGACGGAGAGGACCAGAGAAGGAGGCATGGAGGAACCAAGTGGGCCGACTGTAAAGGATGGAAGCAGGCAGCCATGTATAGAAGAGCAATGATGGAGGAAAGAAGGAATGAGAGGCAGTCGGACAATTTCTCATGTCGCCAATGACAGAAAGAGTGAAAGAGGAGAAGAGTCGGGCTGATAATGCCCTGGTTGTGTGGCTCCGGGAGAAACAATCTTTTCACTGTTAGAAGATGAAATTTAAATTGTCGATTTGTGGTTAAAACATCGCTGCTGCAATCTTGAGAATAGGAAATGGTGGAAGGGTCAGAAAGAGGTGAAGACAGAGGAGATGCCCATGCAGGAGGAGGGTAGGGATGCTGTTGATAAGGGGGGGTAATGTGAAAACTGGTGTTCAAAGGTACACAGCACAATCAAAATGGTTCAACTTAAACTGCAGACTCTTAAAGATATTATATAGAACAATTCTTCATTAAAATGTCCAAACACAAATAGACTTTTGTTATATATTTTTTTCATTATCCAAAATGTTTCCAACAACGTTCAATTATTCAAGGTAACGGGATTTGGCTAACTTTCTGACTATATGCACTTTATCCATGGCTTCGTTTCTCTGTTATAACTTCAGTGACAAACCAATGAAGAAGGAAAAACCCACTGCTAGCCAGTGCGATTGTTTTTCACGATTGTTAATTGTCATTTGCTGCATAACGTGAATAAAACTTTAGTACATACCTCATCTGATCGGCGCCAGAGTCACCTCAGGTCAACTTTTATTGACAATGGTGATGAAAAAAGAAACCTCCCATATCCAATGCTGCTTCACGACATCGTCAAACTAGGTCTTTCGTTATTGCTTTTGATTTTAATTGGCCAAAGTCACATATTGTACCTTTAAACCAGAACACAGGAGCAGAGTCAGAGGAGGTTTTTAAAGGTTTAATGTTAGACCTAAAAACAAATACTGAATGTAGTGACAGAATAAATGATCACAGAGATCAACAGGTTGGTGAGCAGCTCTCCAGATCCAGGTCCAGAGTTCACAGAGGTTATGCAGAGATAAAGGATGGCAGGAGTCCAAGACAGAGGCACGGTAATGAGAGCTGGCTGAGCGTGGCAGGAGCAGGAGTCAGGTAGATGATCCTCAGAATGGACAAAAACACAGAGATTAATATTCAGGCACGGACGGGCAGGTAGATGGGCAGGTAACAGAAGTTTCATAATAAGCTTTTCAGAAAATTAGGAGAAGCCAAGCGAACGACCATCAGGCGGAGTCTTGATGAGTGAACCAGTCCTGATGTACAGCAGAAGGTTGTGGCATAGATCAGGAGATGAGACACGTGCATGGATGAATCGGTTGGCAAGAAGGAATCGGCACAGGAAAAAGACAAAACCAGAATTCCATTATCCTACCAGTAAAGCCCAACACGTAATAATAGTTTTTTTGAATTCAATACATTTGGTGTCACAGTTTGTTGCGTGTAAATAAAACTAAGCAACACACATCTTTATAGAAAAACAACATTTGCCGGATAAGAAGTGAACTTACTTCTTGCTTAGTTCCTTTAAATCTCCAGGATGACAACATTAAGCTGATTACTGTTAGCTTCATGTTGTCATCCATCTGTAGTCAACTCTGCAGGAAGGTAATTACACATTCCCCTGTCGGTTCCTAAAAGGTTTTCACCCTCTAACCACACCTGTCTCACGCTTCCTCCTTTTGATCCGTTTGCCACTTTTTGACACTTTGATTAATATTCCGCACTGTTGTTGGAGAAATAAACAGACTCTCCTTGAAATGGAGAAGAAACCGATACAGTTTCTCCCACTGTCGGTGCAAGGTGCCCATATTCAACTGTTCTGTTTGCTTTGTTTTTCAGGTTACCGCAGAATCAGACCAGAAGACGTTTGTTTACCAGGGGCATATTCACAGTAAAGACTTTGGCAAGTTCTATCTGACGAGGCAAGGTAAGTCTGTCAGTAACATCTGCATCAATGTCAACCACAACAAACAAGGCAGACTTTATATTCCGGTTAAACACAAAAATATGGACGCCCTAAAATAATCCGTCATTCATGGATATATTTAAATGGTTTGGTCAGTGTAGTGTAAAATAAATTCCGAACAACAGAGCTGACGTATACAGATGAATGAATGCAGTAAGCATATATTACACGTGCACAATTGGGTTTTTATATGTGTTTATTCATGCATGTGTTGGGTTATTTTTTGTGTCTGCATCCCCAGGCCCGGTAACCATGGCAATGGACCCATCCAACCCTTACACAAACAGCAGCTCTGTGGCAGCAGCCATCTTAGTTCCTTTCTTTGCCCTCATCCTATCGGGATTTGCCTTCTACCTCTACAAGCACAGGTAAACTTTACGCTCCACGTAAAACCACCAGGAGACAAACAACAGAGCAGAATCAAAAAACAGCCGGTTGCCTTTTGGCTTTGTCTGCAAGAGAAAAAAAACACGATGCACTCAGCCAAAAGTAATATCAAAGCAAACAAGGTATCGCTAAACATATAGGAATTTACCTTATGAAAACAATATTGTCATTATAATACATAAACCACAGCTCCCCGATAAATATAAGACAATATCCTCTTTGGATTATTTGCTGAAGAGCTGTCAATGAATTTCAGTCCAATTTAAGGAATTTCTTCATTCAATTTGTTTATACATTTGCCCTAAGTCATTTAAAATATGTTTTATGGGTTGAATTATATTATGATTTGTAAATGTTGGAGGTAACGGTGGGACTTTTCATTCTGAGTGGCTGACACCAAAAGGGGAGCCTGTATTTATCAAGCTTCTCCAACTAAGATATTAATCCTAACCATTTTTTCAGTGACATATTCATATTGACAAATACTGGGGCACATACCTGTAGATGTATTTCTTATGGGGACCAGAGGTGCAGACGCAGCCCTGGGGGCCTGCATAAAGTAGGAAGGATAAATTATCAGCAGGTGGTGTTGCTTTGCAGCTCCCAACCACGACGCCCAGGCAGTTTCTTTATGGTGCTGGAATCCAGGCCTGTTCACCTACATTACAGGAAACCGTCCAAATAACCATTAAAATATGCACCATTGTTAATATGAATATGCAGCAGTCTTTCATGCTTCAATGGATGGGTATGTCCTGTAAAGATCACATTTACATGACAAAAACCTACGAGGAAGAATCAGCCATTTATCTAACCTAATACAAATCTTCCTTATTGACAATAGCAATTCTATTCTGTAACAAAAATCTATACTTGAGATGTGCATAAGAAGAAAAATTTTTTACAAAAGATATTCTATTCGATACTCTTGCTTATCCAAACTCAAAACAAAATCACGTCTTTGTGAGTCCCCTCCTCCAAACTGGGCACTAAAACACGATGGAAATACGATGTGGAGTGAAAACTTTATTTTTAGAAGGACAGGCGGGTTTACAGAAATGTGGAAACTTAATTATAGTTCTGAAAGTACAAACACAGCCTGAGGGTGTAATCTGATTGACCTTAGATATTAATTATTGCCCCTAGAAAGTTCACAATAGACTTAAAAAGCTGTCTGATGTGAGATAATTCCGCACTTTATTGAGGGTAAAATGTCATCATTGATTTTCCGTGTTTAAGATTATTTATCTAAAGTATGATCTGAGCTCTGCACTTTATTACTCAAAGTTTTACAAAGTCATTGTGCTTTACTAACAATACTCATTATTCCATGTTAATCTGTGGACTTGTCATTTATGTTAGATTTTCAGCATTGTTTCTACAGTGAGTCTTTGTGCTTTTACCTGTTAGTGATAAAACACAACCAGTCAGTAGTAGATACTAACTTGTTACTATGATAACTGTGAATGCTAGGATTGTGACTTCTGTATGCAGTGACATGCATACTTATAAACAATATATTTATCATATGTGCATACCTGTTGTCTGAGGAGGAGAGTAGACTAGTAGCTCTGTCTTTATTTTACACTTTGTTACCAGTTAGCAGTGTGCAAATGCTAGTCGATGTCTATTAAAGCTGATGGTTGTATGCAGGACGTTGTCTGCTGACACAGATGACAATGAAAGACCAAAAGACACCTGGGGGCCTGGCGGCAGGTAAGACTCATGTCATTCCCCTGGTTTCCAATGGCAACCAGACCTCCGCCCGCCGCCACATCCTCCGTCAAACTTTTCATCTCCTCTTTTTAATTTTTCTCATGCTGTTTAGTAAGGCTGCACAATTTAATCAAGTTATTTCTGAACTGAACTGAAATTTAAAATAACGACTAGAACGTTTAAAGGATTCATATTCGCTAAGAGTAACTGTGGGGTGACGTTTATACTGATGTTTGATTTTAAAGGCAGTGCAGCCCTACTGTGTTCAACAGCAATCATTAAAACTAGACGGAGAACTTTTGTTATTTCCTCTTTGATCTCATTGTCATCTCTCTGTCAGCATGATGCCATCAAGAACAGCATTTGACCTGCTCTAAAACTGGCCTGATCAAAGCCAGTGATATGTTTACCTCTGTTTGCCGCCTCTTCTCATTATTATTTCCAACTGTTTTTCTATAACCAGAAAATTAGTTGCATCTTGACTTAACAGCAGGTGTTTGATAAACCTAGTTTTGCTAACACAACATAATGCCCAACCCTCAAGCCAGCGGAAAGAGATTTATTTCTAATTATTGCTTCATTATGTGAAACACTGAAAGGAAGGTATGAGTGTGTACGCCGCAGTGACTTCCTGCTTTGGCCCATTTGTCTGTACAGTGTCTATAATACTGTCAAAGCAATTATGTGCGCTGTTTCTCACTCTACCAATAAAACTAAACTATTGCACCTACAGCCACAAACAGAAACTAGTGCAGCCATTTGAACTACTGCCATGCACCGAGGTCTGTGTGTTGGTGTGTGTGCAGTTTTGTAAAGTAATGGGTTGAGCATGTAGGGTAGGCTTAGTGGCTCCCCAGGGTTGGATTTCCACTATTTCGTATACACACACACACACACATACACACACACACACGTCTTAATGAGGTCAGACTCAAACAGCGTTTCTGCTGCAGCACTCCTCCCTACTAATAGTTCCACAGGGTTCGGGAGTAAGTGATTATATCTAACTGGATTATAAAGCCTGATTATCCAAAAATGTAATCTGCAGCAAACAGACGAATCAGGACGGCAGCACTCACATTTCATCATGTTTCTGTTTGAACCTGCGTAGCAAGTTTCTTAAGATCCTTTTTCAGGCAACAGTTTCTTTTGAACCATAACTATTGAAAAGCATTTGCAGGATGATGGCAGGTTGAACGCACGCAGAGACATGAGAGCAGCAGATGGGCACTGGGCAGCTGAATCACTGAAGCAGACAGTTGTTATGGTTCATGTCCTCTCGCCTGCCACAAATTTCATAGCAATTTGAAAAAGAAAAAAGATTTCTCTTCTTTTTTTTTTTTAAGCAGAAACCTGCTCTTGCAATGTTTGCCCATTTGGTCTCAAGGGTAAAATTGAACCTCAGTATGTCTGACAAGAAAAGTGACAGGACGTACCTGGTATTTTGAGTGAGCAAGGGTAAATATAGCCAATTTGTAATATTTACAATTGCGGTTATGTACAGATTTCTCTTGCTGCCAGTAGTTCTTGAACCTACACATCTATCATTTTCCTCCTGTGTTTTAAAAATCTGTGAGGGTGAACAGGACTTGTAAATGCATCTTATAACATATTGTGTGTTCTGCCTTATTTGGAAATGTTTAAATGTTTCCACTAATGACCAAAAACTATTCTATTTTACAATCATCTAAAAGAAAATCTCTAAAAGTTTCAGTTTTCTTTTTTACATTTGAGTCACAAAGACTCCGTAAAACAACCTCACAGACACATATGAAACCAACACGTGCATCCCAATAGAGTCATGTTTCTAGCCCCCTGACAAACACAATGTAATATGCCCTGGCTATTTTGCTCTGTTTTGATTCACTAACTCCTGGGGAAAGCATCTGCATCGGTTGAAGCTGGCTTCTTCCATCGGTCTCTGATTCATTAGAACTCTTTGCTGTTTTGTGCTAGGAAAGTACCATGCAGCCGGTGGGCATAAGTGAGAGCTGTGAGACTCTACCATACACTTTATATAATTAAAGACCTACAGCTGCATAGAGCTACAGATTTGTGTGTCTCACTGGGAACAGCAATACAAGTGACAGAGGCAATTAGAAATATCACTCTTTAAAAAGTCAGCAGGAGCAAGATGGAATATATGTGTGAGGATGCGAGGAGTAAGGTGGCAAAGGTGGATGAGTTTAAATACGTAGGGTTAGAGTGCGAAAGAGAGGTGAAGAGGAGAGTGCAGGCAGGGTGGAGATGAGTGTCAGGAGTGATTTACGACGGAAGGATGCCTGCGAGGGTGAAAGAGATGGTTTACAAGTTAGTAGTAAGACCAGCTATGGCCCCGTTCAGACCTGTGATAATCATCTGGTGGTGCAGTCACAAGTGTTCAGCTCTAAGTAAAGTGTGAACACAGCCAAGACGTATTTGAGATCCAACACATTCGGAAGTGGTGTGGGACGCGTGGGGCCACATTCTGTCAGCTGTGCGAGAGCAAATTAGTCCTGACGTCCTCTGACCTTCCACATTTTCACAATGAACTGAAAATGTTTTTACACTCAGTGAAACATGTATCTATTCATTTGACTGGGCGACACTGTGGTGCAGTGGATAGCACAGTCTTTCTGTATGGAGATTGAGTGGATTGTCCTCCCAGCACCAGAAGAACATGCAGATTGGGGTTAGGTGAATTGGAGACTTTAAATAACCCTTAGGTGTGATAGTGAGCAAGAAGGGTTGCTTGTCTCTGTATGTTGGCCCTGTGATTATGGACTGTTGACCTGACCATGGTAAAAATCACGTCTCCCACGAAGTCCGCTGAGGCTGGCTCAACCCACCCCACCCCCCCTCAGGATAAACGGTATAGATAATGGATGGGTGGGCTTCATTGTAGAGCTGCACGCAGCACTGATTCGCTCAGTCCCTCTTGGCCCCTCTCGGCCCCCAGAAAACAGACGGGTCTGTCACAGTCAAGCAGTTTTCAGACATGGCCTGCGGGTAGAATCCGGAGAATTGGCTACGGAGTTTACCCAGAGTTTGCCTTTCACACATGCTCAACGCAGCAGGAGGTTCTCTGCAAAGACGTGTGTCGGCTCTTATCACCAAAAGCTCTCTTGACATCTTGGTCGCTATCTTCTATGTGAGTGATACCACTTTTTTCAACGAGCGATATTTTTTTGTTTTCGTTCTTTTAATTTTTGCGTCTGTCACGCGTTAGCAGCATCATCAACCCTCAGGAAACACGGCGGGATCCCTGTTATGTTCTCACATCGACTTCTCCTGGATTTCTAAGGACATTATACCAGGAGGCCAGTAGGGAAAGTCTGTACACACAACGTACCATCTGGTTTAGTATATAGAGAAGTAAGTGGGATCCGCTTCCAGGTGATTACTTGAAACACAGAGCTGTCCGCTTGTGATTGGATCTCTCAAGACTAATTATAATCCCCATGTGAACAGAGCCTGTGTTTTAAAGTTTGGATATTTTGCCACTGACATTAAAACAGGAGGCGGTGCTGAAGGGGGCAGAGCCTAAGATGTTGAGCATTGTGTTGGGAGTGACAAGCATGGACAGGATTAGGAATGAATATATTAAAGGAATGGCTCACATGGGACGGTTTGGAGACAAAGCAAGAGAAGTGAGATTGAGATTGTTTTGACAAGGAGAGATGGTGGTTATATTGGGAGAAGCAAGCTGGAGATGGAGCTGCCAGGCGAGGGGAAAAGAGGACGGCCATGAAGGAGGTTTACGGATGTGGTGAGAGGAGACATGCAGGTAGTTAGCGTGACAGAGGAAGATGCAGAGGACACGAAGAGATAGAAACAGATGATTCGCAGTGGCAACCTCTAATGGGAGCAGCCAAAGAAGAAAACTCAATGCAGGTTTAATGTTATGCTACACTTAGTGTCACTGCAAGATAAGCATGACTAACCTTGTGGGTTTTTTCAGTGTCCTTGGTGACACTTCATACATATTTTATATTAAAACATTAGCAAATTTGGGCAATTTAACCTTGATTTCCTGAAACAAGTGTGTGTTGAACTTGTGATTTTGTGTTTTAGAAGCAAGTGCACTTTTTTGTGAAACCAACACTCCGTCATTAACGCAGTTCTATGTCTTTTTCTTTTCAGGACACGTCCCAAGGTCCAGTTCAATGGCTATGTCGGCCATGAGAGCACCAACGGTCAGGCATCCTTTGAGAACCCAATGTATGACACCAACATGAAGCCAACTGAGGCTAAGGCAGTTCGATTCGATACCACACTCAACACAGTCTGCACTGTGGTATAGTCCAGCAAACCTGCCACTCAACAGTGGTTTAGTCCAACCTGTTGCAGTCTGCGGTGTGGTTTAACCGAACAAACAAGGAAGAGCAAACACATGTTTTGGACGCGTCACCGTGAGCAGTCTGTGTTGTAGCATGCTGGTCCTCTGTCGGCATTATCTGCACAGTAATGCAGCTCTGCTCGTGCTCCTGAACAATGGTATCATCCACCTCTCCCTGTAGTCCAAAAGGGCTAAACAAGATGAAACCAACAAACGAGGGAGTAGACAATGACACCATCGAGTTAGATGAAGTCTGTTGTTCAGGAGATCAATACTGGGACCAGAATTCTTCTTTAAGCACTGTTGCAGTTCAAACATCAAGAAATATGGTACGATTAGTACAACCTTCTCCAATAGCGACAACGTAATCCAACAGGACCTATCCAGCGACTGACTGCTTAAGTTTGACCCAACCATGGAAAGGGATTTGTACGCCTCTCGAATCCCCTCCCTGCAACCTGAATAGTGGTTTACCCCAACCTAACCACATACCCCCATGCCAAATTTGCACAGTGGTATAGGCTAACTGACTCTCTGACACTCTCAGCTCCCTCCGGACATCAAATAGTAATTGGACAATTTCTATATGTCAACACAAAAACCATTACTGGTGCTGGACCAAATCCTCCCACTGGACTTCCATCACACTAGACTTGACGGGACTGGACTCTGATGTAACGACAGCTCACACAGTCTGTTTTGGTGGAATCCGATATTAAAGGCACAGGCTGCTGTAAAGCTGACAACCAAACACAGTCAATGCAGTGACGGAGCTCAAAAAGATCAATTCCTTTCAAAGAAAGTATCCTCATGTCCAGCACTGGATACTAGTATTAAATCAATACTGCGGGTGGTTGACTAGTGCTGAATGGATTGAAATAACACTTGCAGATAAGTTTGTTTTAGCCTCCCTGTGGAACTGAATGGGTTCAACATAGGAGGACAATCACAGAGGTGAGGTTGTTTAAAAAAGCATTTTTAATGTGTTCCTGTGATTGAACCCTCTGCCACTTGCTGTATTGCCTTTAATGACAGTGTCTATTTACAGTATTTGGCAACAGTAAGGCCAAAACGTACTGAATCAAGCATTCGCAAATGTTGTTTTATCCATGTTTAGTACTAGTATGTTACAAGCAAGGTCTAAATGAGGTTAGGATGTTCTAAATATTCTACAGAGGTACTACACACCTAAAATAAGTCAAAACCTGAAAACCAGACATTTGAGCTGCCCGACTGGTGTACACAATGGACTGGTTTCCAGTGGCCTGTCCAACACAATCTGAGTCAGACGACTGATTCCTGTTCTTGGCCTGGATTCTCTGTGGAAGCTTGGAGGCAATGAGCCGTCAAGATCTTCGACCGCTGCATTCAGCTGCGTCTACATCGAGGAAATGATTTGTCTTCTTGTAACTCCGGTCCGGATTATCAGTCAAGTGATTTTTTTTTCTGCAGTATACTCTCCAGCCACAACATCCGAAACAGATGGACACATAGACTGGTCGACCGACAGAAATTAGACAGACGATCACAGACGAATGGACAGACAGGCACCTTTGTCAATTGTGCTGGGAAAAAAAGAGACAAGGACAGGTTGCTATGGAAACAGAGACAAATAGTTGTCTCCTGTTGTCTCTTCTGGCATTTTTCTTCAGTGAAGATATTGATGAACAGACTCTCATGTTCAAAAACCCAGTGGCCCATGGGACTTCCCAAACTATTGCTGCTGGGGACCCCAAAATATAAACTTTATATAAACTCTTAAACTGCACAAATTTTGCACTAGTGTGTTTTTCTGACTGGGTTATTAAAAAAACAAAGAATTTTTGGGTCTGAAATGGGTTTGAAAAATGAGTCATTCAAAAAAATTGAATTTTATTCAAAAGCTTCTATCTTTAAAAAGATGACAAAATGTCTAAATACAGGGTTACAGAGTGTTTGTATATACACATTTATATTTCAGACTCCCTGTTATCAGAAGGTGTGACCACATGCTATGACGTTGTTTATTTCGTTGCCATTACAACACGCTAGCCAAACCCAATAGTTTGGATCAGTTTACCTGCGGACCTCCGAGCTTCTAGTGTCAGGTGCTGGCAACACACTCCTGCCATTGATAGAGCAGTGGCTGTTTCAGAAAACTTCTACTGAATCCTGTTTCTATGATATGTGAAAGAAATATTTAGAAAGCCTCACATCCATAATATACAGTTTGGTCCCACTGTGATACTATGGTACCACACTGCTAGATTTATTTTCCCGTATTATACCGCATCATTTTCTGACATCTGTCAAACCCACTTTAAGATAAAACATTAACTTAATACAGACTCGTTTCTCTCTGTGAGCATCTTGAAGCAGCGGACAGTACAAGTTCTCAGAAACACGACGTGACTGTTTCTCTACAACTCTTTAAAAAGATGTGTTGCAAGTGTTCCTCACTACTCACATTATCATGCATCATCTGTCAACACATCCGATGTACACAATCATATTTCAACACACCTTTTTAAAGAGCACTGGGCGCACGTGTGATCTGTTCTAGATCTGTCGTGTAAGAGCAGAGTACAAAGAGACACATTACTCAGACAACATGCACAATTATTGTTGTCGAAACTTTTCGCCCCCTTCCCAACACTGAACCCCTCCATTATTTGATGAATACCTCGTCTGCAGACAGTAAGTTACAAACTGCTCATCAATGCTGGAACCTCACTGCAACAAGCTTAGCGAGGGCGACCTCTCTTTGTGCTTATTTCCTGGTAATTTTAGTCAAAACTTTGCGCTAACACCCATAAATCTGCAGGATCCGAGATAATTCACTAGTTTCAAATAACTTGCCAGGCTTGTTATTTCTCGCAGTGTTCCCCTCTAAGATATTTTTATTTCTTGAAAGATGCTGCACTTGGTTTAGATCACAGATGTAACTGCTTTCAGTGTTTGTCCTTCACTCAGCGCATCACATTCTGGTGTTAGTTTTTTACACTTCAGGCGTTTTATTTAACCTGCATGGTTTTTATTGTCCAACTGAATTTCTCTTTATGGTT
Organism: Limanda limanda; assembly: GCF_963576545.1. Taxonomy (NCBI): domain Eukaryota; kingdom Metazoa; phylum Chordata; class Actinopteri; order Pleuronectiformes; family Pleuronectidae; genus Limanda; species Limanda limanda. The sequence goes on from NC_083638.1 coordinate 19,459,448, forward strand.
TTCCATGTTTTTCAGTCATTCAACCTGTCCATCATATACAATAAATCAGAAATTCATCCATTCACACATACAATATCAAATGGTGAGTAGAACGTATGATGTCAGATAATGAAAATCTACTACTGATATTTGTTGACTCATGAAACACATTATTACAGTGTTATACTCAAGGCAAAGACTCAATTCAGATCAGAGAGTGGCTTTTTCTGAGAACTCAAATACTGAAAATAACATGTGGCATGAGAAAGTTGTCGCATCGACCTATTTTGAAAGACGGAATTAACAAGTCGGTTGTTGTTTCTATTTAAATTTTAATTGAAAACGACTCTGCCCCGGAACTGACTGCTGCAAATTAAATGTTCCGAAACAATTGTGATGTCTTGAGGAATATCAACAGGATATTCTTGGTGTTATAACATCCATTATCAGTCTGGGTCAAACAGCCACAGACACAAACAGCAGTGTGACACACAGACAGTAGAAATGTGCAGATGTGTATGGGAGATAATTACCACTGGTGAAAGTAAAGAGTGACAAGACAGATGAGTCCCATTTAAAATCTCTTCACAGGAATAAACAGGACATCTGTAGACAACAGCAGAGCGTCTGCTCACAAGCTTGTGCACTTCCTCTCTTTTTATTGCTGGAGTGCACCCAGTGCCTCCATTTTAATTGATTTAATTAATTCAGAGAAGATTTCTTGCAGTCCTAGAGTCAAGAGTGCATAATGGAGCCTGACAATTAGAGGCTGCATGGTTTCCAAAAAGCATAATGAAAGGTCTAATTTTTAACACTTAATGACACAGATCTGATCACCCGCCGTGCCCTGAGAAAGAGAATTTAGACTCCTATAAATAATGGCGTGTAAAGATCAGAGAGGTGCGGCAGAGGTTAGATTTCAGATCTCACAGAAACTCAGCCAAATATAACGCAAATATTTATGCAGATCCTCTAAGGTTATGGCGTATAGGCCATAATAACATCTGAAGCTTACAGCAGAGCCCTAAAATTATGACAGTGTTTCTGAAAGCCCACAAGGATGCCAGATGAGTTCAATTTTTATGACTGCCAGCACAGAAACCCTTCATTTTAAGAGAGATTGACTTTCCCCCAGTAGCCTTTCAATGTTTCTCTCAGTAACCAGCTGTGCTGAGGCAGATGTTTCTTTCAGGGGCTGTTTTCACTCACTGCTTTTCTTGTGTATCGTCTAACATGGAGGGTGTGGTTTCATTATGTCAGCCTTAAGCCTTAAGCTATCTCTGAGCCGTTCAAACATGGATAGTGTCCCTGTCAGTTAAATTTTCCTTTATACTTAGACAAAGGTTTGATAGAGTGTTGGTGGAACATGTGTTGATTAAGCTCTCGAGGTAAAAGTATTTATTTGCATTGCATTTTCTATCTGGACTCATATTCTGCTGAGTCATGGTGGAAGTTCAGATGAAGTTCAGCACAGATGGAAGTACAAACCAAACGAAATGTATATGAATATGTAATTATACAAAGATATTTATATTCAATATGCAGGAACATCTATTTTTCCATTCATTTTAAATATTCATTTTAACAGGATCATAAAAACAGATCCAGTTTCACCTGGAAAGAAGGCAGATGATTATGATTATGAAAAACTACATAATAGAAAAGGATGCTCTCACCTATAGTTCGAAGAAAAAAGTTCTAAGACTGATTTCTTGAGGCTCTGTGAACGTTGTGGGTTTGAACTCTATCGTCCAGCCTCGAGCTCCGAGTAAGACCATCAATCAAACAGCTCATGTTTGAAATCTTTATTCCAGCAGCAGAGCATAGATAGTGTTTTCCAGGCTCCAGATAATATAACATTCATGTAATGGGAAGTTAAGAGCAAATATCTTTACCCCACCCTCCCTGTCAGAGCCTACAGGTGGATGCTGAGGTGGTGGATGGGCTGAATGGAATACTGATGCACGGCTGCAGAAACATTGACAAGCAGAAGGAGAGATGTGCATCAACTTATTTTAAGTCTTAAAATAATCAAATTGTCAAACAAAAAGACACTTCCTGTTATAACGAGATAATCTCCTCCGCTCATTTCCATTGGAAAGCTTTACAAATGCAACTACGCAGCTGTAGCTACATACTGTACAGGCCTCTACTTGACTCTCTCACTTTCTGAAAGTGCAGTGTGTGTTTTAACTGAACATGACACATCCCCGCTCTGAAGAGGTCCTGAAAGTTTGGATGTCTTCTTCCCTCAAACTTTTGTGTCAAAAGTTTGTAAAAGTTCCAACCGTGTCCTTCTTTTGACATCGTCAGCATTTCTCAATTAAAAAGCAACAGCTGGCTGCAAGTAGAAAAAAAATCAAATGAAACTAACCACTAAATTTTAAAATGTCAAGGTTGTTTCCGCTTCTTCAGCTGAGTCTTTTCACAGTTTTGGGGAAACAAAGGTTCCACATTTCTCCCTCACGTTCTCTACAGTGGTTTTGTCAGCAGTCTTCATTGAAGCAAAAGAGCCTGGGTTTGCTGTGAGATAAAAAAAATAAAAATACAGGCTAAAACTTGAAATGTCACACTTTGCCTTTTCACACTGTGTCACATGGTGCAGGCGAGTGACTTGATTACGTGTGGATGTAATCTAAATCACATCTAGATGGGGTCTGGGGCACTTTAAACACTGGTGCAAAGCACAGGCATGCAGGGACGACTGCAGAGTGATGGTGCTGAACTTTTCCTGCCAGAATAGTGAAGGAAAATCCAGCCCTAGTGTAGCGTGGGTAGGAATCAAGCAATCCATGTGTTCAAATGTGGCTCGGTTGCCGTATCGACCTGTAGATGGATTTTTATCTGTGAAGGAATTTTATTGAGAGATAGAAATCAGACCTTTCTGTTTTTTGTCTGTGAGTGTCTGACATACACACACACACACACATTGCGTACTATATCTGGGCTGCTTAGGTTTCACTTTTTAGGGTAATCTAATTAAAATATATAGTACTGCAGTTGGTTTGCCCTTGACAGGCCTGCACCTTCTCCTCCACAGTTTGGAGAGGACAAACTTCTCATGCCGCACGTTCAGAATTGGAGCTTTGAGGAAAATGTAGACCCTGGTGATTTAACTGCAGCCCTGCTTTAAAGTACATAGGATGAATAATCGTCATTTCAGCACATGGCCGTTGTAGATTGCGATATTACATAATATTTAACAACTGTTATATCCAGACGTTACGATGACAGGATGCAGCAACATATATCGAAATGCAGTAAACCGCTGCGGTAAAATGCCGTAGGCCACTAGATACATTGAAAAATGGAGAAGTCATCATTAAAAGTTATTGTTTTAACCATCAAATTCACTGTCATTATCATCACTCTCCTCATCATCATGTGCTGCTGAACTTGAAGTAGGTGCAAAAGAGAAAATTTTTTTGTACAGAAATCTATTTTTTATGGAGAATTTGTAAAAAAAAAAAAGAGAAAGAAACTTATTATTAAACATGCTGTACTTTTTATGATTAATGATGTAGGTACAACAAACTCTTGTTCATTAAAGTCAATGTTTTTACTGTTACACACCATGTAAAAATCTACGGTTCAAACTGAGTATCAAATATCCAAATGTCACATGATCCCTTTTGTCTATTTCGGCTGCTTTTACACAGGAACCTGAAACCTTTGAGGAATCTGAAATAAATCTTCTGACACTCATCTCTGGGTCACAATTGTAAAACGCATCAGTTTTATAAAATGATGTGACACTACAGCCCAGTTTCACTTTGCTTTAAGCACTAAATCAGCATTCATTGGAAACTATGGTATATCATTTGATCAGACATTGAACGGTATTGAGTGCTACAAGAGTTCTATGAGCTTTGATGATCCCTCATAATAAAATGTGTTTTATTTTCAATATTCTTTTAATTGACTTACATATATGGACACAGATGATTAGTGTCATGTGTCATTGTGGGTTTGAAAACAACACTTCCTTTTAAGAACAGTGTTCTTGTGTAACAGCAGCCCTGTAAGACTGGTTCCTAATGTCTGTAACTGGGAGAGAAATGACTTCCACAGGCACAAAAGATTTTGGATGACTTGACCCCTTTACGGCCCAAAGTACAACCTCGAGTCTAAACCAGGAGGAACCTGCTTCTCCTTGCTAAGACATTGTGGGTTTAGAATGGAAAATAAAGTTTAAAAGTAAATTCCTACTCTAGCAGCAGCTTTGGCAAATCGGCCGCCATCTCGGAGGCTTCTTTGTCCATCGGTAAAATCAGACTGGTACTCAAGTTTTGAAGTAAAGGATGGAAAATGACACTTCTGTCCGATGAGAGAGAAACAACAAAGAGTGTTATGAAGGGTTAAACAACAGTGTGTGAATGCAGCCTCACAGCCTGCTGCTAAAGAGACTCAGTTTATCTATTTTGAAGACATTATTTGAGAATAAAGTTTTTATACAATACTTCTCCTCTTTGTTTCCATTATTGTTGTTGTTTTGTCGATTGATTTCCTTGTTTATGAATCCAAACACATTAGTTCACAAAGTTCACACTACACGACCTGCTGTCTTGTGATCAGGAGTCTTGCAGTATTGAGTTCACACTACACGACCGACTAGCGACGGGCGGTCACACACTACACAACCTATCACTAGGAGAAACCCTAAACTCGTATGTATAGCTACGCCTCCCTGCACTCTGATTGGCTGTAGTTGTCACAGATTAGTCCAGATATTTAGCCTGCTAGCTATCGAGTCATAGCAGGTGAGGTGTTGCTGAGCCTCTCAAATTGCAATTTTGAGGAGTTGACACGCAGTGAATCGCGACTGCGAATTAATATTAGATTTGGATCCAATCGGGGGCATTTGTCAGCGAGTTCCAAAAGTTGTGGAATTCTGGAGAATTGGAATAAAAACCCTGTAGTTTGAACTAGGCATATGACTGGTTTAAATCTGACGTTCCCTGTGGAACTTTGTTGGGTTTGCATGTTTTCTTAAGCTTCCTCCAGTTGCATCAGTTTCCCTGTACAGTCCAGATATCTACTTAAGTGAGTTTGTTATTTTAATCATTTAAATACCCCAATAATAATATGGGATATGGATGGACAGACTCACTGGTTGGTAAACTAGACACCAATTGCTTACTTTTGAATGTAAACCCTCTGCAGGCTCATCTCTTTATCGCGGATGATCTTAACTTTGACATTAATAAGTTAAAGACCCTTTTGTTTGCCACTGTGTTGTGTATAAAGTAGAGATGGCAATCCACCATGATAGCAAACAGTGTAATGGTCTATTACCATTTATTTACTGTAGGGACTGGAGTAGATTATGTCACTTACCACATTGCAATGAGTAATGGCTACCAGTGCTTTGTAGCTTTATGCTGTTTAATAAGAAATGTTTTGCTGGACTGTCATCCTCCAGCAACTGCTGCTACCACTGAGGTAATTCTACACAGGCCTTTATACATGTACGCCAAACATGGTCAGATTCGGCTTTAAATCAGAGCATTTACATTTTGTATTAGATTTTTGAAGAATTGAAAAGTGCTTTGGGTGGCAGTGGGTTGTATCTTTTCTGGACTGTTTCCATAGTTACATCATTCGGTCAGACACTATGTGGGACCAGCAGATCACATCAGTGAGAGATTGAATATATGTAACGCTCAAGTGAAAAGATTCCATCAGGGACTTATGTGAAACTGGAAGAGGAGAGAGCTGAGGGCTGAAGGAAGGAAGGAAGCAGCAGCACATGGCCGGTCAGACCCGCGGGACAGCGAACTGATTCATCACCCAACATGGATTAATACAGTTTACAGAAGAATTCAGAATTAAACATCAAGACTGAAACTAGAGACTGAATGAGAGTATAGAGGATGCATGATAATTAAAGAAATGTAATAACAGCAAATAATCTGAAGTACAATAGAGTAAAACAAAGAAGAGCAACTGGAGCAGGGAAATAAACACTAGCACTGATAAACGAATTCTGCAGCCTCTTCAACCTCACTGATCCACCTGGTGAATGTGTCCTTTTACTTCACTGTTTTGTGGACTGTCACAGTAGCCCCATTAGATCACATTGTAGCCACTGTCGCTGTGCTGCTGCTGCCACCAGAGACGATCTACTGGGCCGTTTCTTAAGGTTTTGAGTACTATTCATTTTCGACCATTAAATAAACACAGGGCCCAGGTCGAAAAATACAGGAATTTTCCCTTTAACTTCCTTCATCCTCTTGATCCATATTTGTGGACTTCATTTTAACGTGCATTAAAGTCATCATAAGTTTGTTTCTTGTCGTTACTAATAAGCAAACTAAAAACAGACAGATAACCTAAGAAGTACAGTTCATTAAAGGTGATCAAATTAATCTTCTTTGTCATTTGTAGAAAATTTCTTACTGCTGTAGAGTCTGATCCATTATTGAGACGTGATTCAGACTTCCACTTAGCGACTGAGTCGAACAACTGCAAGATCCCCAAGATGAAGTTAGCACAAAGTAACACAGACTCCAGCATTGTGCAAAACAAAAGTAAATATACATAGATGGAGATATTAATGGAGTCCAACACGATCCATCAAGAAACCCACCAGTTTAACATGTACAGGTTGATCAGGGGATTTCAATCAGTCAAATACCAGATCACATTTTATTATCATAACATGAGGGAGATAATTATCACCATTAAACAAGGCTTTAAAGTCACACCATCACTGTCTGATACCACCACTCTGTGTTGTATACTTCAAGGAAACAATATATAAAGTGCAATCTCAAAATATGAATCATCCACTAATTAAGAAAGAGCTGATATGGTCGGCTATTTAACATGAGGCATCTCTCAGAACAGTACACAGACATGTGACGGCTTTGTTGACCACTTCAGAACATTTCTAGAAATCATTCGACAAGAATATCAGAGAGAGAGAGAGAGAAAACATTTAATCAGAAAAACATGAAACAGTAACACAAATAAATCACTGTCATTCTAACATCATCGAATATTTGTTCACATGTAACAGCAACAGTTGATACTTAACATGATAGCAGGCGATTGAAGGCAATCTGTGTTTCTGTGCAGCCTAATTGAACTTGTAAGTTGTCTTTTTCCATTAATATTTATGAGGTGTGTGTGTGCGTGCGTGTGCGTGTGCGAGAGAGAGTGTGACAGATGGTCTTCACTGATGCTTTATTAAACATATCTGATAACTCAAAAATATGTTATGTCTGCTGGAACAGAATGAAAGAGTAGGGAGATGATTTTAACATGCTCACATTTCCACATGCATGATGGCGCACACATCCTATCTCTCTCTCTCTCTCTCTCTCTCTCTCTCTCTCTCTCTCTCTCACTCACACACACAAACACACAAACACACACACACACACACACACACGTCAAAGGATCATCACCACTTCTGCATTTCATATCAGGCAGTGATATTGTTAATTTAGCCTGGTTCATATTGTGCTTCCATCTCTCGCCTGAGGGTTTTTGTTATTATTGTTGTGCGATTTTCGTCATTACTGATTGTGTCCATAATATTCTAACTGCATGTAATTCACCAGTAAATAAAGACAAAGAAGTGAAATTAAAAAAGTGTAGAGACAGGGACATGAGACTCTCACATTATCTCACACTGTCCTGATGATGATGAGTCAGATGGCAGACGCGTGTTCTCCTTTCTCCTTCATTATCATCTCTATTGTCCCTCATTTACTCTGCTATTCTCAATCTTCGGATCAGCTCTTCAAAATTGCTTGTCGTTCGAGTTTCTTCAATTGCATTTTTTGCATTTAACAGACCCCTCTGCTGCTCTGCTTAAATTACAGTATATTGTGTCGGTACCTCTATTGTTCATTATGTCATTTTCAGGTGTCACACTTCAAGTATTATTACATATCATTTAGCTGACCATTTTATTCAAAGCGTCTTCAAATAAGTGCATATAACCATGAGGGTGAAAACCCAGAGCAAAAAGGAAATTCCAACAGTAGCATGTAGATGATATTGTTATTTCATAATTAGGACACTCTCAGATACTGAAGGTTTCATTTAGTCTGTTATCTGCCTTTATCCAGCGCTAGTACTGGACAGTGTGCCTTTCTCACATTGCTGTCAATCACTGAGAAAGTGAGAGAGTAGGGGGGCCACACCTCAACCTCTGGATGTGCATGTTTGTGTTTTCATGTCGTTAGATTGCTGTGTTTCCCCCTCAGGCTTCAGCTTTCAAATCTCCTTTAACTGCATTGGGCTCAGTTATCATCATAACACAGACGCAACAATCTTCAGTCACCGCACAGAACAAACTCTTTGTTTGTCAGTGTGGGAATCGGGAGGAGGGGGAGTTGAACAGGAGGTCAGATTCCGGTTATCAGTTTTGTGGGAACTATTCTAATTTCCATCACCACTACTTCCACATAGTAGAAAATAATATGTCCTCCTTTTCTTAGAGTTGACAGCAGTTGATATAAATGACGACAGTTCATGGATTTTTCATCTATCATTTTCACCAACTGCTTTAACATTAGATAGGCTTTTACTAAGACAAGTTAACATAATACCAAGTTTATTTATAGGGCACATTTAAAATCAGCAAATCCTGATAGTGCAACTGCACCAAAACATGTGAGGAAAATGAAAATCGACAGGTATATAGATGTAATAGACATTGAATTCAGAAATGGTGATTGATGGGTAAGACTTGACAGTGAAGACTAAACTTTTCCACAGACCTGACAAGCTGAAGCAGTACTGCCAACTTTTAGAGCAGAGTCAGCGTTCTGTACTGTTATTCATCAATAGCACGATGTTCCACAAATCAAACCTGAGCCCACATTTGTCTCAGAGGCTCAAAGGGTAAAAGATAGATAGTGCGGTCTTTATTTATGTCCCAAAGGATCCGTCAGGTTGTCTTCAACTCTTGTCACCCAACATGGGACAAATCCAAGTGTAAGGACACCGTGACGTCACCCATTGCTTTGTGAACGGCTGATTTGAAGCCTTTATTAGCCAACAATCACACAGTATCCACACTGCAATGCATACTGTGCTTTATCTTTATTTTACTCTAAATGGGGCAATTTTATTATTATTATTTTATTATTTGCTGTATTGACAAAGACTTGAAACTAGTGATTGAGACCATAAAATCAAAGTGTTTACTCACATTAAAGTCAAGAGAGAAGTAGGGTCATTGTCTTCGTGGACTTCTTCACACGCGTTAAATGTGATGTCGAAGGTTATGCAATATCCAATTAATCAATTAAGGTGAAAAAGGGACGATATATATATATTTTTACAGCCGAGCTGGCGCACACCTTTTCTCAGATCCACAACTACAGCAAGAGACATGGCACTGCGGCATCTTCACAAAACCAGAGCTTGGACCTGGAAACAAGTCATGACTTAACAACCAAGTAGCAGAGTCACCTCCTGCTGGGCATTCAAGAGAATACTGGTTTTGGGCACTTCTGCGAGTCCACGTCCATTTTCAAACGCAGTCTTTGGACAAAACCACAAGTTGTGTTCCATGAAATTCGTCTTCCCTCATGTTTATCTGATCAGGCCATTATCAGGCTGATATCATGTCATGGCTTAAAAGTGACTAGAAAACTGTATAAACAAGCGTGAGCCAGTGTGTAGCTCATTATCAGGGAAGGAGTGCCTGCATCTGTCTCCCGATAGCATCACAGATTAGAGCCTTTGCTGCTCTGCATTAATCTTTGTCAGACAGCGGTGGATTTAACAGGAAAACTTTATCACCACGTGGTCTCGCTGCCACCGAATTTCATTGTTAACGGTTTCAGTGGAGAGTGTTAGCATTACATCTTAATGCTGTTTCGGGGGCCTTTTCACGCTGCCATAAAACATATCTTGGGGAAACACTGAAATGCTATTATGTGCTTATTGTGTTGGCCAATCGCCTAAACTGGGAAATGGCGATGGATTTTGGCATCAATGCTGGGATTTGGGCATTATTATCGTTTTGGCTTCATCCACAGTTGGCAGCACGAGTGAAACATTTTCCATCGTTCGTGCTCTCTCTGCCTCGATCTATGTGTATACGTGTTGTGTGTCTGTGACATGGAATCTAGATTTGTAATTCCTGTTGTGCAAATACATCCTGAGTCTCCTCTCATCATCGACTCTGCTCTGCTCCATCTTCACATCCTGTCGTTTTCTTCACAAGCCTTTGCTGCTCTCACGTCTCTCGCCCTCTCTCTTTGGTCTTGTGGGGCGGTCTGCGAGGGTGGATGTTCAAAATGACAGCCTATTAGGGGAACACACACACACACGCACACACACACACACGCTAACCGATTGTACCATGCTTTTAAAAGGCAAAAATGCTGTGTATGTGTGTGTGTTTGTGTGTGTGTGTGTGTGTCTCTGTGTGTCTGTGTGTGTGCATGTGTGTGTCTTAAACTACCTTTGGGGACAAATTTCAGACTAAAGACCAACTAGGCCACTAACACACCTCAGCCAGGTGGGCAGGACATTAGTGGTTGCCAGCTCTAATAAGTAACTTTGGATATGAGCTTTCTGTGTAAAATCAATTCCAACCTTAGAGACGTTGGTGTGTATGTTTGCGTGTGTGTGTGTGTGCGTTTGTGTGCATGTGTGCATGCCCGTACTATGTGGGTGTCAGGTGTTATATTCAGGAATCTGTAGAGGTTATTATGACCTACACTCTCACACACACACACAGACACACACACACACACAGACGCACACACGGGTGTTAGATCAGGAGTTTTGTGTTAGTGTGGCCGTAATAGAATCTGAAGAGACAGAGACATACAGAGATTCATAAGTGTACGTCCTTTCCTCTCCCCGAACCAGCAGCTTCATTCTCTGCTGATTTATCAAACACATCTATCCCTGGAATTATACCAAAGACTGGTCTTTTAAAAAAAAAAAAAATCTTATCCCTTCTGTAGCCTGTTCATTTTTTCCCGGTTCTTTCATTTCAGTCTCCACTCCTGCATCTAACATCCATTAGTACGGCAGCCCCCTCTGCCTGAGCAGACAGTATGGCCTTATACACGCTTCCTTAACCATCTTTTTTTCAAAAACTTTTTTGTCAAACTTTTTCTTTCCCAAAGGAGAAGCTTTTTGCTAAGTAGAAGGAACAGGTTGTGATTGTTGAGCCAGTTATTAATGATTTGGACTCAATGACTGATTGGACAAGTGGATGGAGTCTGTTCCAGTCTGGCTCAGATGATGTTTGCAGTTGGAAGATAAATCGTACATTGTGTGGCGTGGCAGGATTCTGATCATTTGCCTTTCGATTTAGCTGAAGTGTACAACTGAAATTAGTTATGTGTGACGTACTGTGTGAGCAGGGGAAACAACTCAACTCAACTCACTGAAAATGGCAATCAAACGGCAGACTCAGGCTCTGTGATGCACGTGGAGCTGCATGAATAATCCCATTCTCCTCCGTCGGTTCATTTTCTCGGTCCGTTGCAGCACCTGACATTTTGGAGTTTAAAATTAAACAGAAAATAATAAATAAAATATTATTGTAGAGAAAATATACATGTTTTATCGAAAACAATAATAAATAACATGATTTGCTTAATTATTTTCTCCTTTTTCTTTCTTTTTTATAATAATATTAATGTACAAATACATCTATTGTAAGATTTCATGGAGAATATTCTTTTCAATAAATGTTGTTTGTTTTCATGTTTTATTTATTCCGACAGATGGAACAAACATATTTAAAGGAGGGAGGATTGTAGTGGGAGCTCTGGGGTGTCAGGTGGGACTGTTGTGGCACTGGAAAATGGTTTAAATGGCTCAAGGGTCAGGTAGAAGGGCCACTTAGCAGAATTCAGGTTTGGCTCAACATAGGGAAGAGAAGTGCAAATTCAATAAAAACTGGCAAAGATTTTATGGCATGGCTGAAACTGTGGAATCCCATGTGCAGTGACAAATGCAAAACTGCCAAATCCACCAACAGATGCCAGGTATTTCCAACTTCTGTTCTACCTACAAACACGCGTGTTCAGATGTCACTTACACTGAAAGCAGAGCATATATTATACACCCTGACAGCACCAGTCAAACAATGTAAATGTGGTTGAAGGAGGCTTTTTATGCAAAATGTTCCTGGAATCCAAATTTGTACTTTTGAGGGCAGCTCTTTGTTACTGTTAAATTTGTTTCTGTTTTGCAATTTCAAAAGTTTTAAATGTAATTTGTCTTAAGCTGCAGGAGCCGTGTCTAAACATATCCAGTTTGAATCAGTGCAGCTGTTTATCTTACAAATACAGCTCCACACGTTCCTCCGAAATGAAAAAAATAATCTGTGCTGAGACTTTCTTCCATAAAACGTATATGGATGTGATAAAGACACTAAACTAAAATGATTATATCTAACGTGTTGGCATTTCTACACATTTTTATGGACAGATGGATGGAAGGAAAGAAGGACAACACTAAGCAATATGTTAACTCTAAGATCAATAATATCCAAATATAAAAAATATTTCACTGATAATATACACATAGTACTACTACTTCTACATGTCGTAGTTTCATAGAACTTGTAACCCTCCATTTGCTTTTCTATCAAAAATATTTAGAACAGATATTGGAGCCAGGAGAAGTTGAAGCAACCAGTTTTCTACCTGCTCCAGCGGATTGTGCAGTGAAGCAGAGCAGAAACTGAGACTCATGGCTGCATGAGCAGCTGCCGAAATCCATCCTAAAGCTCAACAAATATTTTCAATTCAGTTTGCCAGTACAGCCGGGAAAATATTCTGACAGACAGTAGGAGGCAGAGAGAGAGAGAGAGAAAGAGATTAGAAGGGTTTGGGAAGAGTAGAAAGAGGTTGCATGAACTGACAAAGAAGGAGATGAAGCATGTTTGGCTCTAGGTGCTCGAGTAAATAAAGCAGCTTTCCTCACCTGGCAATCACACACACACACACGCACACACACACACACACAAGCAGGAGGAACACCATCTCTGTACTTACTGTATCTACCTCCTCAGTATTATGTAAGTGCTCCACATGCCTTTGATTGGGAACTAGGACACAGGAAACAGAATCAGAATTTCCCCACACAAGCCCAAAATTCATACAACCCACCGTTTTTAAAACCTCTATACAGTTTTTATGATTGTGGGTGTCAGAGTGTTAAATCAAATTGGTAGTGTATATGTATATGTTTTGGTCATTTCATTTTCTGTAAAGCATAACAGCAAAGGACATTTTCACAATTGTTTTCCGATGTTGATAAACCATATACCATGATATATCAAAGGTATATCAAATAGCATAAAATTATTATTATAATAATAATTAAAAATAAATGCTCTGAGTGATTTTTTAGCTTCTGCAGCAAACAGCAGAGCACATACTGTACCTGAGCCAAGGCCATGATACACATGATTGTCTAGTTCTTATAGTAGAACAAAAGAAAAGACATTGGTCTGATAACCTGAATGGATTTTATTTTCTAAAACATAGCTAAATCCTGGATTTGTCCCTCAATCCACATTTGCACAAAATTGTGATGGATGTTTTTCAGATACAGGTCTTAGTTTTGTCGGTTTTTTCGTAATTCTGGTAACAAATAAACCAACAAATAAATATCGACAAACTAATAAAGCAACAAACAGACACAGATGAAAACATAACCTAGTTGGTGAAGGTAATAACCGACATATCAAGATCCTGCATCCCATCAATGCAACAGCTTCAATCAATCCAAAAATCATTTGTAGGAGACTTATCATTGACATGCAACACAGACCCCAGTATAGATAGTAATGGATGTTAGCATGTTGTAAAGGAAATGGTTGAGACACTGAATTTACATTATGTCACTAGATATTTTCACCCTCAACTACACAAGACAAAACTTTTCAGATATGCAGAACAAAAACTTCCTTGTCTAATTGTGTTATTTTTTAACTAATCAATGCAGAACTCATTTGTTTGGTCAGACATCTGTTGCAGGATAATATGATGAGTTTAAATCATCATGATATGGTTCTGCTGAAAACGTAAGTGAATTATTAGCCGAACCTTCTCTTTACTCTGCTTCATGCTGCCAAAAAGCAAACACCGCATTTTATATGTATTCAGCATCAAAATCTGGAAGCTCCCCATGCTTCTCAGTCGGTTTCCTATACTGTTGCACATCTTCACTTTGTGTGTCATTGTTGGATTTTCTCATATTTCTACCATATCCTGTTTGAACAAGGAGTGTTTTCAATTTCCTCTGGACTGGAGCACCCACGTGATGTAGATGCACATTCTATATATATTGTCAGCAAAATGTTTTGATTATGTTAAGGACCAGTGAGTATGTTTGTCTTGAGGTTGACATGTATTAGCACGGTCCAGGCCCTGCTATGTACAATTTCATTGCAGATTGTTTATGTTTTCCACTCTGTCTGTATATAAAAGCAAAGGCATTAACAGCCATGGGTGGGTGCTCAGGTGACCCTCATAGAAAGCAAGTGTGTGTGTGTGAGTGAGAGAGAGAGAGAGAGAGAAAGCGTGCAGAGGAGCTGCGGTTGTCTTGATAATGATTGACCATGACAGGGGAAGTGTACAGAGCATCAGCAACCTGATCTTACAGACACACACACACACACACACACACACACACACACACACACACACACACACACACACACACACACACACACATACATACATGTACATATATACATGGCTTTAATAAATGATGTAGAAACATATGAGATGCAAATGATCCCATTAAGGCCACCGTGGGTCAGCGGTTAATTTGATGAGAATAAAATAATGTGCTTCATATGATATGGCTTTCACAGGCATCATATCACAACCCAATTATTGCGTATGGCAGAACACGGACCACCAACTTGATCAACACACAAAGTGAGAGAATGTCTTTGGAGAGAACAGTGTTCGAGCCCTCCAGTAAATTTACAGACTGTTATATACTTCATAAAATGTTTTATGTCGTTTCTCCTTTAATTTGTCACAAATCCATCAAGTTTTCCTCAGGACATTTCTTAGTCCACTAAGTCCACTTAGGGAGTAGAGTTGCTTTCAGCCCAAACAACAGTCATAATTATAAATAATTGCATAATATTTTATATCATACATTTTGATAGGTTAGCAGATACTGTATACCCTCTGTTTATAAAATATGTTATTGTTTGTCTGCTGGACGTTATGTACAATCTAAGGTGCAGATGGAACTTAGATTCATCCCACCTGGTTTATCTGGCATCAATGTTTTATAGTCCGTTTTTGTGTGAAAAAAATTAAATTTTCTGTATTACAGTTCACACGTGTGACCTATATGTAAATTAAAGTTGAGCAATCAACAAATTCTTCAGACCCAAATTCATAACTTTTTGTAATAAAAGCTCTGTAATTCAGCTCAATTTGAATCATTACAGCAACTAAGCAAATGTTGTGCTCTTTTTTTAAGGACAAATTTCTGTCCCCCTTGATCAGCACCTGAAATATATTTTTGTTTACCACAGCTGTAGTATATCCGAGGAGATAAAAGACATGTTCAACTTGGTCCACCAACTGAAAGCACACTGCTCCAGAGTGCTTTTTACCTGTTAACTTAAAGTTTTTGGCGTTGAAATCGCAGCAAATTTGCTTCAATGGGACTTAAACAAAACACATGCTAAGTGTGAAGGTGATAAGATAAAGGGTTTGTCAAATATAACAGACACACAGACGTGTGTGGAATTAGTAAGTAAACTAGTTTGACTGAAACGAAATCCCACACCCAGTCCACTCCCTGAACTCGCTTCTTAACACAACGTTGGGTCGTCGGACCTTTGTAGCAACTATTTAATAAAAACATATTCATAATTTTTAGAGAAGCAGAGCATGTAGCTTCAGCCTGATCAAAATCGTCCAACCTAATGAATGTGTCTTATAATCAGAACAGAAGTAGTAAACCATCAGTACAGCTAATAAACAAAATGTCAAATTGGTGGAATGGAGAACCCAGACAACAGTGGTTCACTGAGAGGAGGAATGATCCTCTCTGGGGACCTTAAAAATAAGAATTCAGAGCACTATCCAACATCAACTTTTATCACAGACAGCAGAAGTAAAGTTTGCCTACTTTAGCCGCGTCGTCCCAGAGCTGAATCCCTTTCACTTGGACACAAAGTTGTTGTTTCAGCACTGGCTTCACTCGCAGCTCTCCCAGTGAGGTGACTCTCCCCAGGATGCAGCAGTGGCTGAGCAGTGAGGGTCAGACAGCCGGGCTTCTTAGCTGATCTGGAAATCTCACTGCACGGTTGACTGAGCAGAGTTTCAAGGCTGACGATGATTCCTGCAAGCAGGCAGAAGTTGGTAGGCAGCACAGCCTTTACTGGCTTCTCGCCTTGGCACTCAAGTGAGGCAGTGGCCGGATCAGACGCAAGTGGAGCAACAGCCTTGACTGACTTCTTATTCAAGACTCACTCTGCAGCTGCATGACACCACATGGGAACATTGAAAAACAATACTGAAGGGTAAAAACACTGTCTCACCACTTAGGGACAGAAATCGTTAGTCACACACTCACAGCAAACTGCATCTTGAGTTCATTCTTTGGATTTGTTGTGTGGGAATTGATTCCAATAAATAACACTGGCTATTTCTGGCAAGGAGGCTTTGTTTTCACTTTGTTTGTCTGTCTGTTAGCAGCATTATGCAAAAACAACTGGACAACTTACCATAGCACTTAGTGGAAGGATGTGGTATTATTCAAGAAATAACCCATAAAATGTTAAGGATCCAGAGCCAGCAAGCACGAGGCAAATTGCGCTGAATATAGAGCGGCACACAGCTAGACAATACTGCAATTGAGCGAAACACCAAGTTAGACATTCCTTATTTTTTAATGAGAAGTAAAGGGGGAAAAAATTGTTGGTTCATCATGAAACCGTGGCAGGACAAAGTAGAATAAGGCCGGCTGCCGCCACAGTCTAGAGATAATGAATGGTAAACACTGTTTGACATGGTGAGAGAGGGCATTAGCCTTGGCAGAGGTACGCACTCTCAGAGCGAACTAGTTTCAGATTGGATTAAATTTTAATATTCAATTGTGCTTTAATCGTTTGTTGCATTTGCATGTTGAGATTACTCGATTCGTCACTGGACCCTGGGAGTGTGGGTGGTGAGGGGGGTGCTGAGGCAAGGAAAAAGAGTTTTCATTGAAGTACATTTTGAGAGTAGAGTTTCTGGTAAATCATTTTAGTTTCAAGTAAATTTCATTTGTAGAACATTCAGTTTATGTTCTGTGTCGCCTTTGTATACGATGCTCAAATGTATATATCGGCGAGAAGAAAAATAATTAACCTGTATTCCATGTGTGAAACGTGTAAATATTGTTCCTGGCTCCTTTGACATGTAAGCTTGTGTTTAAGTTGGTTTGTCGTAATAGTTGGTTTGTTGTAAAAGTGTGTGAGTAATATCTTCTAAACCTGGTTAAATATGTTGTTGAGCATTCAAATTAATACCGAAATGACAAATATTGTGCTGCTGTAGTGCATTTAATATGACATCATGATTCCATCCCAGCTCTCCCAGTTCTGACTGATTTCCAGTCTCCCTGTAGATGAGCCAAAAGTAGATATCCTTTTATTTATATCAATAAACATCTTTTTATGGATTTTACAGAAAACGAACTACTTCTATTATCCTTTCTGCCCACTCAGTTTAAGAAATATGCGTTTCTTTTATTTATTAATTTACGATCAATTTAGGAAAGTGTCAAAAATCAAAAAGAAAGCAAATGGATCACCAGGGCAATAAAAGATTAAAATCAAAGCTGGGATGGATGTGTTTCCTGCTTGGCAGCAGTTCAGAAGGTGGGAGCGTGTTAGCTCTTTATAGTCTCAGCAATGATTTATAAAGTTAATTTAAAACCGCACAGCAGACTGGAGCAAAGGTTCAAACTTCCACTGGTATACCTTCTGACCTGGTTCTGCACTGGTAAACCCGGATAAAGCTAAGATACGTTTTCGATGGACAAAATGTGGGAGAAGATCTCAACTGCAACAGGTGAAAAAAGTTCAAAGTAAATGGTTTTCTTTAATATTATGAGGAAAAAGGCAGATCTTAGAGCGAGGACACGACCCGAAGGCTTTTATCTCGAATGTTGTAACTTTTAAGTCATTTCTTGTTTTTTATTTGATGATTCAGAGCCGTGCAAGATTAAAGCGATGAAATGAGAGAGCGAATGACATTGACCGCGGGGTCGACTGCAGAGAATCGAAATCTACCTCGACCGGCTGCTTTATGAGCTGCATCGTACATAACACACCTACATGTCGCAGAAATGAATTTCACTTAAGCAGACATATAATGCAGGTACTGACAGAGGCTGTGTCACAGATTTGATTCTTTCTCATTAGGCTTTCTTTAATCCTCAGGAGACCTGGTGGGCAGAAGTCCTCTGTTCTAATTGTAAGGTCACAGCCACGACCGCTGCCCCTCATGTCCATGCATGCATATTAAAACGGTGCACAGCTATAATAGCTCCCTGCTGAAGTTAAACGGCTCACTTCACTTAACCAAAGGCTGGATGTGACCTGAGGGACTTCTGACCTCACACGCTGTCCTTAATAAACAAGAAGGCAACTTTACAATTAAGTCAGCTTACTGTAGGCTTATATAGCTTCAGAGAAGCCGTGAAAAGATAAGGATGTGAACCAGTTTCAATAAGAACTACTACAACAAATCAGATTATCATATAAATGAATTGCTATTTAACTGATTTAGAATGTTATACATTAAAAAAAAAAAAAATGATATGTTACAGGTAGACTAATATTAATTTAAAGCCCCTTTCACACAGGAAAGAAAACAAAAAAAACATCTGGATATATATTTATATTTATAGGTTTAAAAGGAAAACTTAAATGTGCCAGATTTTGCTGTGCAGTATTCAATGTTGGGTACAATAATCATTCTCAGGTCAAATGACTCTCCAGCATTTTGCATTTTACTTTATTTTTTATATCTTTTATATCTTTTTATTTTATATATTGTTATTTTCTTATGTGTAGTACTTATTGTGTTTTTATGTTTTATGTTCATTGTATGCACCTATATACCAAAGCAAATTCCAGGTAGGTGCAAACCTACTTGGCAATAAATACATTCAGATTCTGATTTTGATTCAGTTGCAGATATTTATCGGCTCAACTTTGTATTTGCGCCATGTCCTGTCTGCAGAGACGTAAACATGTTACACCTTCTCTCTCTCTGTCTGTCTGTGTATGTGTGTGTGCGTGTGGTTGTTTGTGTGTGTGTGTGTGATTTGTCTTTTGGAGCACACAAACACTGAACATCGCATGACTACGCTAACGATGCTCGCCGTGCATATTAGCTGCCGAGTCGCCATGCAGGCCAGTTGAAAGTGCTGCACTTGGGAATGTCCGCAGCCCCAAAACATACATTTACTGACCAAAACATCTTCTTACACGAGATTCTGAGGCTGGAAGTGGAGCCAACGCTGTGGCAGCCATCTCTCAGTCTGAACATGGAGGCAAACTCACCCAATGCAAATGTGAAAAGTTGACTTTTTTTAGGAGGTTTACTTGTGTTTAAATAAAACTGCAGTTGTGCCGATTTTAGTGTAAAAGGTGTCTAATTGGAGAGCGGTTTGTGTGTGTGTGTGTGTGTGTGTGTGTGTGTGTGTGTGTGTGTGTGTGTGTGTGTGTGTGTGTGTGTGTGTGTGTGTGTGTGTGTGTGTTACTGTTCCGTCTAGAAAGCAGCTGACTTCGGGAAATCCTGAAGAAACCTCTTTCTTAATGAGGCCTTTCAGATGACACCAGGGTTGAGCCGTGCCTGGCTCTGGTTTGGACTTCCTCTCTTTTTTCCCCTGGCACATATGCTGTGAGATACACTGTGAGATATACAGTAACACTGTGACAAGGTTCCAGGTTCAGTACAACTCTGCTGAATCTGCTTCACTGTCGGTTTGCTGCTGCATTTTAATGTCATAAAAAAAAAAAATGCACATCTTGCCTATATAGAAGGTAGAGTAAAAGCAGAGCTGGCAAGATGTTAAGACAACCAATGCAACGAATTCGATTTTGTTAAAAAAATTCTACGACCACAAATAGGATCAAAGATATATTACAAGACTCAGTGCACTTTATTCCATCTCCACCCTCTCAATACCTGCCTGTTTTACATGTATTGCCATTTAAAATACATGTTCTTTCTTTTGTTTTTTTTGTAGGCCCGTTCTATTTACTTCAAGAAAAACAGATTATATATTGGTTATGTATTACCACGTGATAAGGTTGGGCCAGCCTCTATTTGCCCCTCCCCTCAGACAGGCGTGTGCCAGTGGCAGGTGTGATGAACCTTCATTGTCATGGTACCACTGATAAAAAAAATGGTTGTTGAACAGTCATTATTGTTCAAAATGGGAAATAAAGTTGTTTCCGGTGTGTCAGACCTGTGTTTTGATGACCCATCCTCTTCATAGCATTGTTTTTATTGCTCTGTATATTATGTGACCCAACTTCCTCCATTGCTCCCATCATTAGTGTCACCAAACAATAAAACGTAACTAATGGTCATAAAAAGTACTACTACCTAAAGAGTCCTTTTATTTTTACAAGGCTCAAAAACCTCCTTGTTGAGCTTCCTCCTGTATGACGAGTCTCGTACATATCTATCACCTACTACCAAGTAGTTGCAGAGCATAAAAAAGGTTTGCATGAAATCAATGTATAACTAGAATCTTACTCAGTAGAGTGTAGAGCTCCGCCAAGGCCCAACAGTCCCCTTATGAAACCACATTTAAATTTACTAAATCCGGATTAGACCCTCATAAATATCCGTCCCCTAAACAAGCCTTATTATTTTTTTCAGAGAATTCAAGGAAAATGTTGAATAACACTGTATCTTAGCAAAAAAAAGTGAAATAAAGATCCTGGATCTTCCCCCTGATTTCGATCCACACCTAACTTTAACGGGTTCTTTCCTGAACCAAACCATAATCCTTTTACCAAGTTTCGTTGAAATCATTTTGGAAGTTTTTGGGATAAAAACATTGATCACACATTATTGATAATTATTACTGATCATGTACATTTTAAAAACATTGACTTAGGTTGATGGACTTGTTTAAAGGTCTTAAACTAGTGGGCAATAGAAGGTAAAGATATCTTTCTTGGACCATATTGCTCATGTGATGTCAAAGATGATAAGCACTATAAGGACAAGAATATTTGGGCAGGAACAGACTTCTGTGTAGAACCAGCTGAGATAAGGCTGCAGAAATATTTTAGTGTCTGACGCCAAGAAGAGAATGAATGCTGGAGACTCTTGGCGGCTGCTGCCACGGCGGAGGGCTTGACGGTTTGCGAGGCAGTGAGAAAGGTTGAATTTGAAGTGGCTGATTACAATATAGCTTTCCTCCTCAGAGTCTGCGCCTCTGCCTGAGAAAGTGGCGACACCTGTTCGCTGTGCCTCGACAGTTTGAGGCAGAAAGTCAAGAAGAACATGTGATGTGCGGGACAGACAGGTGAGGAGAAGTCGCTGTGCTGCCATCACATAATAATCTCAGTGAGACAGCTGGCCCCCACATATCAAGAGGGAATAAAATGAGAATTGCCAGCAGACTTGCAGCTTCCTTTGTCTGTGTGACTGCGACATGTTGACGTGCATCAGGGGCTGTGCTGTTTCCAATCAGCTCCAAATTCCTCCGCACGCGGCCTGTGAGGGAATAGGACACGTCGTTGTGAGGCTGTGCATAATAATGCAACCTGCGACACACACACACACACGCCAGGATAAACATAGTATTTATGATTTAATGATACTTTGGTAAAGTGTCCTGTCCATCCATCTGATTTCTCATCTGTCTCTGTGCAGCTGCAGCCTCTCGTCTTTTGTCTCTCGTCCTACTAAAGTCACTGTATGGGCTTCTGCTCGCTGGTACGTCACCGGTGACACCTCTGGGGTGTTAATTGTGTTTCGCATGTGCAGAAAGAGAGAAAGAAAGAGGGAAATGAGTAAGTGAGTGTGTGAAAAAGAGAAAGAGAGGGGCGGGAGAGTTGCAGATTGTCAGTGTCTGGCTGTCTGGGTGGGTGTGCCTGAGAGGCTGCAAAATCATTTAAATTGGGGGAAAGGAATGCAGGAATGCTTGGTGGTGATTCTGATCGGAGCCAAATTTCTCTGTCAGAAAAGTCCCCAACCAGCCGCCTTGCAATTTCACAGTGATTGGAGAAGGAGAGGGGGGAAGGAAAAAAGAAGAGAGTGAGGTAGGAGAGACTGAAAAAGAGAAGAAAATAGAGGAAGAGGGAGGTGTAGACATGAATAGAGAGTAGAGGGAGAGGAGTCAGAGGGAGATAGAGGCAGAGAGACGAAGAGTATGGTAATAGTGAGTTCATTTTTGTTGGCAATTCAGCGGCTGGGGGAGAAGAGGAACAGTGCTGTCGGAATGAGTTTCCCTTCTTTAAAAAAAATAAAAATCAGCCTTCTAGGAAAAAGCACCTGAAGTTAAAATCACTTGTCAGTCTCATTGTCTCCATTCAGACGACCCTGGAAACAAGTTTCTTTAAATTATTTTTCATGTTCTAACTTCTCCGGAGGGCAGGGTGACACATCATCAGACAAGAAGATGAGTCAAATTCAGAAAAGTGGACAATTCGCACTCACCGGTCGGACTATACTTCATGCCGGAAATGTTACAAGAAAAGGAAAACCACGTGAATTCGCAGGCGAGAGCTCACATGCACTTTCGGGTTTTTCTACAAACCAATGAGTCACTGCTACTTCCAATATGGCTCTACCGAGAGCAAAGCACATCCTTGTGGTTCTTGATTTATTACACGTTGTTGACACAAACAATGCGTCTGGATTTAATGTGTGTGAGGGCCCCACTGTATCCCGGCAGAGTGGCATTAGGGCTACTGAGTGGAATGGCAAGTAGGCGCACTGTCCTTGGACCAGGGATCCAGGGTGTGTAAGCTCCTACGTTATCAAGCATTTGTCCCGGTGTAGCCTCCAACACCGAGTCACCAGACTCAGGATCCAGGGAGCTGCTGTGGCGCTGAGCTACCTGACGTTCCTGCACAGACACACTATGTCTCACTGCAAAGCCCTGCTTAATATCAGCGGAAATATACCAAAGGTGAACGTCAAGCATACTTCCTTGTTAGGATGAGTCATTTTCCACTCAAGGCAGGCAGTGGGCTTTGAACACGGTGGGGATAAAAAACATATATTTATGTCAAATAATGTGCCTGAGGAAAATCATCTGAAAGACAGACAGTGTTAATATGCACAGTATGAACTCGGATGGCACTCAGGAGAACGCATACCTCTGCTAAGGCCCAACAGCCACATCAAATTACACACGCATAGATGTGAGTCCCCTAAATATGTCTGATCATTTCTCTCAGGATTCATGAATAATTTCTATAGAAAATCACAAACATATTTTAAAGTGGCCTATATCTCACAATGTTAAAGACAGAGTTAAAAAAGTCTTTGATCAGCCTCTTATTTGGATCCGCGAAATTGAATGGGTTCCTTCTGTTTAACCACGCGGCATTCTCCAACAAACCAACAACAAACAAACCAACCAACAAACTACCATGGCACTCTGAGTCTCAGTCTCCTTATGAAGAGCCATTTAAATTCAATAGATCTGGATTTCGATTTGGATCTGCACCATGAATGTCATTCTCCTTGACATGTCTGACTTCTTCCATCAAGATTATTCCTTGGTAATACTGTGAAAATGTTGAGGAGTGTCCTGTCTTGCAATGTTGAAGAAACACATTTGTCTGGGTTCTTCATCCTTCCACCAAGTTCTGTGTTAATACATCCGTTAGTTTTGCTTCCTTAGTAACAAACAAACCAGCCAACCAATGGACAGGGGTCAGAACATTGCATGATGATAAGGCCGTGTACTTAGACTTTTGATGTTCCTGAAGAAAATCATCCAAAGACTATCAGTCGTATCAATATGAATCTAATCTGCTCACGAATCATGGAAACATGTTGATAGTCAAACCTCAAAGAGAAACTCACCTGCTTTATCTTTCAAAATCTTTCAAAATCCTAAATCTTTAGGTTTAATCTCCCCACGTTTTTGCTTCCCTCTCTCTTCTCCTCTCCCTCTGTTTCCCTCCTTCCTCCTCCCTCTCACACTCCTTCCTCTCCCTTGTTGCTCCCCTCCAGGTCTGTGCATCTCTGACTTGCTCCTGACCGTCCTCGCCTCTCTCCTGTTGCTGTCCTTCTGCATTACAGCGGAATCAAGTCGTGATCATCTGTGCTGAAACGGAGAGAGACAAGAGAGCTAAATAACCCACTTCTTGTTTTTCTCTCCTCCCTCCTCTCTCCTTTATTAGTTCCTCTAACCTCTCGTTGCTCCTTCCGTTGTTCCTCATATTCCTTCTCCTCTCATATTCCCCAGTCTTCGTCTCTCCTCCTCTGTCGTTTAGGCATAAATCAGCAGTAATCAATATCACTATCATGATAATTATCCTCATTTACACCCAAAATGCAGAGCACAAATTGCAATGTTAAAAAAAGGGGTATGTGTGTGTGGTTTGCTATATGTGTGGCTGTGATTGTACTGTGTGCGTTCAGTATATTTGAAATGTGGTTGTGTGTCAGTGCACACCCAGAAAATGTCTCTGCTCCTAGTTTATCTCATTGTTTAAACAGCACTGCTTTAATTAGGACAGGCCTGTCTAACTGTGTGTGCGTGGGTGTGAGTGTGTGTGTGTGTGTGTGTGTGTGTGTGTGTGTGTGTGTTTTTGTTTGTGTGCGTGTGCGTGGGTATGTGTGTGTGTGTGTGTGTGTGTGTGTGTGTGTGTGCGTGTGCGTGGGTGTGTGTGTGTGTGTGTGTGTGTGTGCGTGGGTGTGGGTGTGTGTGTGAGTATGTGCGTGGGTAGGAGTGTGTGTGTTTGAGAGAGAGAGAGCAAGCGCGTACAAGAGCCCAAAAGTGAGTAACACCGTCTGTGTGTGTGTGTGTTTGTGTGTGTGTGTGTGTGAGTGTGTGTGTGTCTGTGTGTGTGTGTGTGTGTGTTTGTGTGTGTGTGTTACCATAGTGCCCCCATGTGGAGAAATGTGGAAAAGCATACATTCTCGAGTCTTGTTTCTCTCAACACACACGCACACACTCACACACTCCAATGACACGGTGTTATATTTAGAAACACAATTTCATGCTATCAGCACTGGCTAGCAATTCCATTTAGATAGCAGCCGTCTACATGCGTGTGTATGTGTGTGTATGTGTACGTGTGTGTGAGTATGTGCTTATGCGTGTGTTTTGCAGTTGTGTGTCTGTATGTATGCATCTGTATGTGTGTCTGCGGGTGCACAGGCTATCGGTGTCTTTCACAGAGACAAGCTCTCTCCCCAAGTTTGTTGAAATTGAAAGTTTGTCGTCATGGTAACATTTGGATTCTCGGTAATTATGTTGATTAAAAATGTGAAAATTAATTAAAAAGTCAGGGAAATGATCTCACAGCAGATGATCAGCGAAACATCAAAATGATTCAGATCTCTGTCTCTCCTCCTCTCTCTCTCCCACTCCACCACTCTCGTTTCCATCCACTTCAGAGGTCCTCGAACGCCACGCAGCGCTGAATTATCTACGCTCATCTCTCGTACTCGTCCTCACTGTTAATGTCCAGTTGGAATTTGTCTATGTGTCCATAAAGGCGGGGGCCAAGACGCCAATGCAAAATCCACATCACAACCGTTAAAGATACAGCACAACTGTTCAAGATACAGCACCAATGCAAAAACCACAACAGCAATGCAAAAGTCACATCACATCGTAAAAGACACAACACAACTGTTCAAGATACAGCACCAATGCAAAAACCTCAACACAACCACAAAAGCCACAACACAACCATTAAAGACACAACACAAGTACAATAGTCATTCATCAAAAAAGCCATGACACCAAAGTAAAAACCATAACACAAACGTTAAAACCGTAACACATCCGTAAGAGCCACAAGTACAATGTGACTTTTACGTTTGTGTTTTCCATAACTGTGCCTGTGTGAGATGTCTGGCCACTACACATGGAGACACTGTCCCCCTCTCCCTCACTCAACTCATTCCCAACTTGTTAACAAGCATGACAACACTCATCTCATGCTGCCAGAGCCGACACATCAGCAGCACAAGTGACACGAAACAACAGCGACTTCACAGTTCTCCGTCTCTCTCTCCCTCTCCCTCTCCCTCTCTCTCTCTCTCTCTCTCTCTCTCTCTCTCTCTCTCTCTCTCTCTCTCCCTCTCCCTCTCTCTCTCCCTCTCTCCCTCTCTCCCTCTCCCTCTCCCCTCTCTCTCTCTCTCTCTCACTCGGGTTCTCTCGCGCTCACGATCCCTCTCTTGTTCGCCATCTCTCTTTCTCCCAGACAGACAGAGTGAACAAACAGGCTCAGCAAATTATAATCTCTTTCTTTTATTAGCAACGGCAAACACAGAAACAATGAAGTTACCCTGCTACCCCCCCCCCCCCTCCCTCCCTCACTCTGTCTGCTGCTCTCCTCTCATCAGCTTTAATGAACCACAAATCTCATCAGCCATCTTTTCATCAGCGCTGCCATCACCACTTCCTGCTCTCACCTATTTAAACCCGACTCCTGGCCTAAACGCTCCAGTATGCTTCTACGTTCTCCGTTTCTCGGAGAGGGCTCCACAGGGGTCCAAGAGTCTTTTTGATATTTACTTCTCCGACCACTCTACGTCGGAAAAAATTCACCGCCAAACCCATAGGTGGCGCAACGGGAGACGAGCTCAGAGAAGCCTACCCCAATTATCGGAAGAAGAAGTCCACTTGTGTTTATATTTCTCTGTGGCTTGTCTCCCACACACTGAACCATGGCAACTAACAGAACTAAATAAAGTGACACCCAGCGGGTCAAGATGCTGATGTTATCGTTTCTTAGCGCAGCGGTTCCCCGGTCTTGTTTCCGAACTGTGTTGCTGATTCCACAGCTTGAATCTGCTTGAGGCTACATGTAGCTAGAGGCTACACGGACCTAGCTAGCTCCCCCCCAGCTTCCACACACAGTCAGCAGGGACTCCCGGCACTAACTACTACCCAGTGTTTACTTCTAACCTGACGGTATTATAGAAACAGTGTCATGATAGAAGTGGAATTAAAGTCGTGACGGCGGGTTCTTGCACTGTTACCACCGCAGTTAGCATGGTGGCTAGCCTAGCCCGCTAGCGCCGTTTTGAAAGCTCGTTATAACCGTCTGTGACCGTGCACACATGCCGTCAGTGCTCGAACGAGCCACCGTCAGCCGGACAACTCCGCTGGCTTAACACACACGTCACATTAATCGTAGAATCGTAGTTATGTATGAGTTTATTGTGAATCAGGAAGTTAGAGGTCCGGAAATGACGTCGAACAGAAATGACGTCGTACGGAAATGACGTCATACGGAAGTGATGTCGTTGGCGGACCAATCACAGCCAAGAGCTGTCGGTCGGGTCTCCGACACAACACGGAGAAGTTAGAAAAATCAGACCTGTACGAAAAGCTGTCCGAAGCGCTCGGAGAGGGCGTTTCACGACGGATAGGGCGGTCTTATCTATCCGTTTTACAAAATACGCTCAAGCATAAATTGGCCTTAATACCAGCTTCTGTTCCTGCTGTCGGCTGCTGACCAGGAGGACAGTACATTATTAATATTTGGTTGTAAGGTAGAATACATATACATTTCCCAGATACACATATATTTGAATTTCCTTATCGTCAGGGTCAAGGGATTGAAGTTGAGAAGGTCTCCAGCGGCAGAAGAGTTGTTGCTCCACGACTCCGTGCTTCACTGCCGGCTGATCTCCAGCATGTTCAGTATCTCTCCATGGTGATGTCAAGGAGATCGCGGTATTATATATTTGCAGCAGTTTTTAGTGCTGAAGAGGCGGCAGCACTATGACAGCTTTGTACAGCCTAAGATTTTTCTCCCTGTACCTAGGCATAACATGTTCTTTGTGAAAGCCTGCAGTCTATCTCCCAAGCAGGTGAAAACATTAGAAAGCATTCATCCTACTTGTTGGCTGTTGTAGTCACAACGTCCTCGACCTCCATTTTGTATTTTTGTGCGTCATCATGCTTAGAGCTTTTTGGAAACATGTGAAGGAAATCCTTCATGTATAAAACATGTGTCCTGACTGTGATACCAAGCCAACCCCATGATCTTATGCAGAACCATGCCTCCCTATAGGCAGCGCAGGCCCACCTCTCTCCACAGGAGCATGATGTGGCTTGGCCCTGTCTTCAAAGTGTGTGTGTGTGTGTGTGTGTGTGTGTGTGTGTGTGTGTGTGTGTGTGTGTGTGTGTGTGTGTGTGTGTGTGTGTGTGTGTGTGTGTGTGTGTGTGTGTGTTTGTGTGTGTGTGTGTGTGTGTGTGTGTGTGTGTGTGTTTTTGTGTGTAAGAAATTAAGAAATTCTGCTAAGGGCTTCATAAAGCCAGAGTTAAAGGTGCAGGAATCAATGAAAAACAAGAATTTAATTTTAATTTTCTGCAGGGGACTGATAGGAGCACGACAAAGCTATCGTTCTAAATATATTGCTTTTTTTTTTATTGCATAGTCAGACGTGACATATTGGCAGTATCCTGTAACTCTGACGTTCACTCAGCATTCTGAGTAGACAGCTCCACGGTGGTGATTGACATAAACTTTATATAATGTCTAATAATAGTGAATTTATTCAAAAGTGGATTTTTTTAACATGTAAAACATTTATACACAAAGCTGTCTGTGAATACTATAATTTTATTTGTTCTGTTTGGTTTACATTCACGCTGTCAATTCAAAACACATTTCATTCTTTTTCCAGCAATAGTTTTATTCAAATTTCAGCTTTTGTCAAGTTTCATTTCAGTTACTTTTCAGTTCAGTTAAACTCAGACTTACAATACTCATCACATAGTATAGCAGTTATTATTTTACCTGTCTGGGTTTTCTTGACGCTCCATTTCATTAAATTATTTTAATATTTGTTTGAAGGACAGCACCTGTAAAAGCTTCTACGTGTGGTCTATGTGTGTGAATATGAGAGTATATTTATTCCTCTTATATCACTTTCGTGCTTTTCTACTTCCTCCTGGTGGGAGTGGGGCTCTTCGCACCTTTTCCTGGTGCCGGCTTGGGAGGGGCGGGGCTGGGAGCGGAGGGGGCAGGGCTTGGAGCTGACACGCTCTTAGACTGAGGGATCTCGATTGGGAGTTTGGGAGGGATGATGGTTTTAGGAGTCAGGGTTGGTTTCGCCTCAGGGATTTTCTCTCCATGGCGGTACACACTCACCTAGAGAAAGGGAGAGAAGGACATGGTGTCAACGGTATGCAAACATTTCCCATCCACACATTTACTCCACTGCATATGTGTATGACAGTAAAATAAACTAGAGTAAACAACCTGCCCGGCCTCCGCCAACTGTAGTGAAGTCTCATCACTGTGACCTTTGACCTCTGAGATCTATTCAGTTCAGCTTGAGGTTGAAGTTACAACTGCGCCAAATTTAAGGAAATTCCCAAAAGACAGATTTAAGAAATCATTTCCAGGAGGATTTGTGAGGCCATTATGACCTTTGACCTTTGACCACCCAAATCTCATCAGTTAATCTCTGGGACAAGTTGAACATTTGTCTTAAATTGGAAAGTAGGGGAGTGGCATGGCGAAAAAGGGGGTGTTGAAAGATCACTGTGACCTTGAGCTTCAAATTCTAATCAGGTCACTTTCAAATCCAAGTGAATCTTTGTGCCAAATTAAATTTAATTATCTCTCGGTATTCCTGATTTATTATGATCACAAGAGCATCATGACCTTGACCTTTGACCTTTCGACCACTAAAATCCAATCAATTCTTCTTTTAGTCAAAGCGAGTGTTCTCTATTGTTGTTCTTGAGACATATGTTCACAAAAATGGGACGTATGGATAAAGAACTTCAAAACATTCACTGTCATGCAGGCATAAAAGAGGCCTAAATATTTTTTGATTTGGAGGATGTCTTTTCTCGTTCTACAACATTCAAACCTTTCATTTTGAGTCTCGAAAAAGGAAAATCACATGTCAGGACCGTGCAGTCGTTTTAATATTAAAACTGTGAAATCGGGTTCTGAGAAAAATCACAAGGTCAAACATCAGCTCTGTTACAGCTCCTGAAAACGAACAAGTGTGATCGCGGAAATATCTCACTGTCGGGTCGTGATGAAAAGCCCAGATTTGTGCCACAGATGGTCTGAAACACTTCACAGCTTTAAGTAAATCCAGTCATTTGCAGTAACACAGCAGTGACACTCACCACTATATCCACAGATTCCCCTCCGTATTTGTTCTGGACAATCATGGTGTATTTGCCGGAACCCTCCATGGAAACACCTTTGATCGTCAGACTGGCAAACCTGCCCTGGTCCAGGGAGACCACGTACTGAAACAGAAAATCAAAGGTTGAAATAAAAGATGGAAAAAGGCAGCAGAGGGATTTGAGCATGATTTAA
Organism: Limanda limanda; assembly: GCF_963576545.1. NCBI lineage: Eukaryota > Metazoa > Chordata > Actinopteri > Pleuronectiformes > Pleuronectidae > Limanda > Limanda limanda. The sequence continues at coordinate 19,489,917 of NC_083638.1, forward strand.
CATTTACAAAATGCCTGCCACTTCAAGTTTTATTTAAAAATGGATTTGAATTTGACTCAGTGCTGCAGTCGGAGCTCTGATTGGCACCTCTCTTTAGCAGAAGTGGAGCACTGCTCACTCCGGGCTTGGTGGACACGAGGACTATTGATTTGTTCCAATCTCTCCTCTGTACAGAGCCCTGTATGCTCAATCAGAATCTTGTGGTTTAAAATGACAATAAAAACATGTTACATCGCTTCTTCTTGAGACCACAAAGACAAAAATATCTAGGATTAATGTCTCCAGAGTTGGAAGACACATCTATCATCATTTTTCAGACGCCTGAGAGAAGATGGAGTCCTCGTATTCTGACTGATGAGCCCCCCGCTCTCATAGACCTGCCCACTCATTTTCAAGGTCTGGTTATTACTACAATTAAATGGAGTGGTGCTTGTAGCAGGCTAATCGCATCATTAGAGAGAAACACCTTTAGTTTTGAAAAAAAATGTAACTACTGGCTTAAAAAGAAAGTTTCCACTTATCATGCAATTTCTTTTTTGCTTTGTTGGAAGTAACAATGGTTTTCATAGCACAATCATGATAAAATGTACCGTCTCCTCCAGGTCACCTCTATTTAAACCTGTTAAGCTTTACAGTCACAGTCATTTATATTCTGAGTTTCAGTGCATTAGTCTCTCAGTCTGTATTTAGTTTGTGTTTGTTTTTTGCTGTTAGTATCTTCAGTAGCCAGTGCGCTAGCTCGGCAGGGGAGAGACAGGGGAGAGACACACCTGAGGTTTGGGAAACACATCACTGAGGATGTCAGTTCTTGTTTTAGACAGATTATTAACAGGTGAGGGAATGAATAAAGACTTGAGCGTAAACTCCTCCTGGACCGGGGGGTTTCTCAAACTCCAATCTTCAAAGCTGAGAGGAGCCGCAGGATGCTGATGCTGTTGAAAGAGCCTCCACTGACAGGGGACAGACTGTAGACTTATACTGGTTGGCAAGTAGGTCAATGAGTTACGAGAGGCAGAAGTGATACCGATCAAGCGCTGCTGATAACACTGTCCTCAACTCAAGTGTGGAGACCCCTTCAGAGGGGGACTCTGACTGCTGCTGAAGTCTCATCCAAAAGCAAGTAGAGTGTGTTTTACTTCCTAATGGTCAACTCAGCAGCACAGAGAGGACCTGGAGTCTATCAGGAGTTATAGGGCTACAGCGGTGCAATCAGGGAAACAGTGTATCATTCAGGATTTAATATTCAATTGAAACATGCATTATGACTACTGAGATAATACTTTATTGTCACCTCAGTTTCTCCCCCAATGTGTCCTTAATTCTTCCTTTACTTTATGTAACTAGTTTGGATGTTATGTTCAATAAAGTATATTTTTCTTTCAAGAAAACATATCAAAGCCATTAGTGTATTGTAGCATGGTTTTATTTAGTCAATAGGATATTTCCTGTATAAATCCAACTAACATGTAAAATTATGTTATATTATATTATTTTATATTATATTCCTGTACTTCAGCAGTATAGATAATGGTTGGTTGGGGGGGTGGATGAATATTTTATTTTATTAAAGCGATTCATACAAAGTGATATATGTATATATATATATTATTATAAAACACAGTGAAAGCCAGTAGAGGTTACCCAGCAGAATCCAGTTCACATGCCACTGTGGGTGTGGAATTTCCACAGTGTCTCTTGACAAGTTAATAGGATCATACTATTGCAATTGTGTGTGATTAATAAGGTAATTAATCATGAGCGAGGGAGGCGGAGCTGAGTTTCTGAGGAGGTTAAACAGCTCAAAGACTCAGCAGTAGAGTGTGACAGGTAAAAACCAATGAGTGCAGCGCAGCATACCAGTTACAGTTTAATTACGTGCATGCTTCAGTGAGCGCTAAAAACAAGATTAGAGAAATACTCTGATCCCCAGTCTTCCCCCACAATAAGAGAGGTATTCACCTGATCATCGGGTTCAACCTCCGCTCCGTTCTTCAGCCATGAGACCTGCGGCTTGGGGTCCCCACACACTGTGCAAGTTAAACTCAGGGTCTGTGTGGAGCAGAGACACAAAAACGTATTACACAAACCTGTGCACATTTGCAGATGAAAATCACGCTCACTGTCACACATTACCTTCTTTTCCATAATGGTGACCACATCAGGCAGTCCTCCGACAACCATACCACGATCTGAAGCAAAGCAGAGATATCATCAACATCCTTCCCATTGATTGTTACTGTGTATTGATGATGGTGTCCTAAGGAGGCTCGATTTTTATTAGCATTTCTTTATGGTTCGAAGAATTACGCTGGAGGAATCCCCATGAAACTTAGTGAAAGGATGTGGTATCGTGGATCAGAAATATCTCTATATCTTTACATCTTGGGAAAGATCTTTAAGAAAAAATAATGATGCATGTATAGTGTGCTTATATCTACAAACTAGTGCAGATCCAGATTTTATGAACATCAAATAAATAATTTCACTAGGGGCGTAGGGATGATATTTATTTAGTTAATGTACAACAACAAACACTTCTTTCAAATATTTCAGAAAAATAATATTCCCCTGGGTTTCATGTGAGCAGTTTGCAGAAAACCCTGCAGCCCACCTGGTATATGAACCTTAATTCAACATGCAAAATGGTGATTAAGTGGTCAATTAAGTGGAAGTATGCGCCCTCCAGGTGTCCTTCATGACGTCTATAACATGCACAGTGGATCTACGTTTTTAAAAAGTGCAGGATAATTCGATGGAGATCGTTTTTATCCGCCCGTCTATGAATGGAGTGTATGAAAAAATAAAAAAAATAAAGCATGCACTCACTCTTTTCAGCATAGGCCTCTGCCCTGAAACACAGAGAGAAAGGGGGAAGTTAACATCTTTACCTCATCTTTTTTTTCTTCAGAACCAACCGTGTACATTTCAGCAAGACCAGTAAAATGTACTGTTCACTAAGAAATAAGTGATGATGAACCTCTGTTCCTACAGGAGTTGGGATGATGTGTGGGATGATCGTATCTTTTTCCCGCTGTCTGACAACACACATGATATTGTCTCCATCTCTGGGTCAATGACTGTGGTCAGATGTCTTGCCACGAGTTATATCTGGAGCCAAACCACATTACGCTGTGGTTCACTGTGGCACTTTGAGAATCTTCTCATGAGAAAAAATGATATTGCTTTGTAATAACTAGGCAAGGGCTGTCGGAGCAGCGTGGGAGGAGCAGAGGTCAGGCGCAGGACCAGATGGCTGGGGGGGGGGGGGGGGGCGGGACTCTCTGCTCTCCTCTCTGCATGTTGATGCTCAATCAAAAGGGCAACGTGATGTCACTCGCTTCAATGTGTGTGTAGATTCTCCTGCTTTGAATGTCTTTCTTTGAATTCTAATTAGAAAGGGGATTTGGAAGATTTCCACTCGGCGTGCAGGGTTTAGTATTTGGAGGTTCAATTGATTTTTTTTCTAAATGGTTCTAAAAACAATTTAGTGAGCGGGGGTTTCATTTTAGCCCAAGTAGCTAAAGGACCTTGAAAGATCACTGTGGCCTAACTGCATCTCTTTTTAGCATTGATTCGAATCTCAACCGGGTTTGTTTCGGACAGTGACGGATTCGTGTTCAAATATTTGATTTGAAAATGGAGAAGAGCAAATCTTTACTTAAGTCGGCCATTCTATCTCATACAGAAATGTACATTAAAACCTGGTCTAATATCTGAGTGCGTGTTTCGGCAGAACATTGTAAAAGAAGCAGAACAAACATGTGCGTAGTTGTCATCTACATTAGACTCTGACCTTGTCACTTCCCACAGGCTTTTACAAAGCTCATCTTGCTTTAGTGTTTGCTTGAACAGACAGATCTGTTCTACAATACTCAACATAAGCATCAGTGTCTGCAAACAGAACAGTGGCACAGCATCGGAGTGCAACAGCCTACAGATCCTTTATAATCGATCATCTTCGTGTTAAGGTTGTGTTCTACATGTCAGTGTCGTAAGTTGTGTGTGTTGAGGCTCAACTCACATAAAGTGTGTTCAGGGTTAACATTGTGCTTTACATTAGAATATGAATTTCAGCTGATGCACAGGAAGTATCATGACAAATCAATACACATTTCCTAACCCCAACCCTATTCCTGGACACGACTCATGCTACCAGTTGCCAAACTTGCAGTGATCCGGCTGGTAAGTTGAAATGTTATTTATCACTCGCAGAGGAAGTCTGACTATAATATAAACAGAAGACAAATATAGAAAAGAGTTGAGAGTGTATTCTTACTTGAGTCTCTGGAACTCAGCAAAGGCCTTTTCAAATACTGTGAAGACAAAAACACAGTTTTATTTCATTATGTTGACAGTGTGATTCTCTCCTTGGAGTGATCCTCTGGACCCTGGTTTGAAATATGGCTTTAAACAGTGTTTGATACTCACTCCTTCATGCAGCCTATTGCAGTTTTGAATGTAAATGTGAATTTACTATCTTCTGGCGTAGCTTTAGAATTTGAGGAGAGAAGTAATGCAACTGGAAAGCCGTGCAGACTGAGTGTTAGAAGATCACGTTTTTTTGTTACAATCCAACACGACTGGATTCCATTAAAACCCAAAATGACTTTAAGCTGACCATAGCTGCAGGTGTTTTTTTTTTATAAACCAGTTTTTCGAGCGTACAGGGATGAGTGTCTGAAATCAAAAAATAGATTTTTGTTTGGAGCACGCCTCAAACCACAGATTGGATCGAAGCGCTCCATAAAAACAAGTCACTGTGTTGTCTCTAACCCTTTTTTTACGGTGCCGTCGTAAAAAAAAACAGTGAGTGACACACAACAAGAACAGAATGAGAAAAGTGAGGGACATAAAAAGTTACTGACCATCACCGCTGAGGTCCAGTGTGCGTTTATGTGAGGTTTCGGGGTTGGCGATCACGATGGAGTACATTCCTTTATCCCTTCCCTCGGGCTCGATCACCTGCGATGAAGTCAGTAGTTATGTGATCAACAAACCAATCAAATAATCAGTTGTTTATCTCTACTTCTGTATACTGACAGAAACAATTACAAAGCTATTTGACCCCAAACATTTTTTAAGATGCCTGATTTAATTAATTAGGTATAATGGTTTTAAAAATGTATGTATGTTTTTATTCATTACTCCTGAATATTATCTATTTAACTCCTCTCAACGTTGCCCTGGTTTCACCTCTTCTGAGGATCCTTTGAGCAGCGCCTACACCACCCGAGGTGCTTGACTGTCATAAAATCACCCGTGTATGAAGCACCTAACAAGCATATAGGTATACTGTTCAGCGCTGTACAGGAGACAATAATATACCTCCATTGTTGCCATAGCAGGGGTTCCTCCAATCACATGCTTGTCACTGTGGGAGAGTTTAGTCTCACTGCGGAGAAGAGCGGAGGAGAGAAGTTAGTGGAGTCACTGGGTGAAGTCGGTTTCACACGTCATGGAAAATCACGTTTACATGCCTGCGTAATGTTACAATGCCTTCCTATGGGATGCCAATTTCTCTCTCTTACTCTCTGTCGCTCTCTTTTGCACACACACACTCACACAGAAAAGGCCGGGCTGGGGTTAAAAATCGAATCTCCGTCATTTTTTGTTCTTTGAATAATTGAATAACCAAAAAAAGCTGCTACCCCCTGTCATTGTTCCCTCTTTCCCTCTGTCACCCCTTCATTCTTGTTACTTCTCTCCCTTCTGTCTTTCCCTCTCATTCAGTGTCCCCTCCCTCCACAATTTATAACCTCCAGGGTATGACAGAGTGACTTTAAGTGCAGGAAAAAAACAACATTGCTACTTTATAGAAGAGGATGGGGGTGTGATTCTTGTCACAAAGCAGGGCAATTTTACTGAAATAAGCAGGATAATGAAACACTTGCCAAAAGCCATCACAAGTTTTTTTATGTGTGGCTTATTGTTTTACCGCTCCCGGCGGTTTAACTTGAGAGAAAAACAAAATCATATGTTTGCAGTCAGCATGTTTAAGACTTAAAGGAACTTTGGTATTCCTCCTCAAGCCGCCGCCATGACTGCTAACACTGGAGTTCTTGTTATTATTATTTATTTCCTCTTCGTTCACGCACCAGTGGCTCTTGTTGACATGTTAGTGGTGACAGTAGTGGTGTTATTTGTATGAGTATTATAAATTGAACATCTTACCCATTAACCCAAGTGATGTTCATCTCTGAGGTGTAATACTTCAGGTGACACTGCAGCTGAATGCCTGTAGCTGTGCAGTGAATCACCACCTCTGCTGCACTGGCTCCTGGAGGATAGGACGAAGGGGACAGAGGTTGTGGAAGACACGTTTGAATGCAAAATCAGATTCCCATTTTTTTTTTACATCTGCTACTGGATAACCCACAAGATACACCTCCCATTTATAAATCAAATAATAGCTAACATCCATCTACAGTCATTTGTAGTCTTGATTTTAAGACTTTTTTATGTTATCCTGATCCAGCATGGAGAGCAATTATACTAATAAAGCAGAGTGCAGGTCATGGAGAGCCGACTCTCTGTATTCAGTGAAACACCTTAACCATCACAGTTTTTATTAACTCCTATTTTAGAAAGCTTTTCTATCTAAAAAAAGGGAGTTACACACTTCACCACGTCTGTGTGGGACTTTACTCACTGCACATTACAAGTGTACAAGTGTGTCATCCACCTGGTCACGTCACCATGGTTTCCCATTATCCCAGTAATGAACCCTCCTCTCCTCTGCAGCCGCGGCTGTAACAGAGGCTGCAGAGCTGTCAAGTGGCTGTCTCTTAAAATAGGAGGAAGATGCTCCTCCACACTGTCACTGTGACAGAGCAGTGGAATTTTAAAGTGATTTCACCACACGATGGTATGATGGCCAAATGCTTCCAGCACGACAACTTCTGCCACATGCTGATAAGTGTGTGTCTGTCTGTCTGTGTGTAGCAGGGGGGGGGGGATTTTGAAACAGAAGTGTACCAGCCTGGTGTTGGATCTACTGAATCTGTCTGAGCCGGGCTGTGATTGTGTCGTGTTGAATTTAGATCATTTGCAGTTGATCCCGTCAGTGGGCAGAGGATGATGATGGTGACGTTTAGGACTGTTTTTAATATGGATATCTGTTTGTTAGATTATTCTTATTGGGTATTCAAATCTATGTGTGTGTGTGTGTGTGTGTGTGTGTGTGTGTGTGTGTGTGTGTGTGTGTGTGTGTGTGTGTGTGTGTGTGTGTGTGTGTGTGTGTGTGTGTGTGTGTGTGTGTGTGATACATACCTGCCAGTTGGCTGATCTTATTTATGGCATTGTCAAAGACTAGAAGAGAGGGAGAGAGTGAGGGGGTCAGGAGGAGAGCTAAGAGAATGAGAGTCACAATACTGTCCTCTGGTGGCTGCCTTTAAAGCTCAGCATGGTAATGTTGGATCATACACACAACATATACTGTACATGCTGTAAATACATTTACATATGGTACTTGATATATATATGGATGTCTCTTGCTCCCTGGGTACTGATTTGAAATGACACTATTACCATTTATTAAACAATTAAATGAATATTTTCTCTGCAGCCAACTTTAAAATACTGTAGAAAGCTGTATATGTTCACTAAACTCCCTTCAATGTCTGATTAAACACCAGCACACTTCTATTACAGTGTGGATTAGAAATACTGAAAAGCAGAGTAATGCTCAGTCCTGCTGTCAAAATAAGTACAAGCTTAAAGGACGTCAGTGGAGCAGCTTATGTCGACTCCACACAAACTTTTGCAGGAAAATTTGAAAGGATTTTCTCAGAAATAAATACAGCCAGCAGGTCAACAAGCCGTCACATAGCAAGAGCTGTGTTTATGCTTACGTTAGAAAAACAAGGTTGGGGTTAGAGGGTTTGTTAAAAACTCATTAGTTTGCCATGTACAGATACACGATGTAAATTTGCATCCTGTCTCCCTTCTTTTTAATTGTTAGTGTAGAGTGTTAAGCTCTTTTTCAGTCGTTCACTTTAACACGCTATTATGCTGAGGGTTATTATTATTTATTCTTAGTCAGTTAGACGACCAGTCAGCGAGTGATTACTCCCATAATTCATCAGGCAAGATGTGTTTACCTTTTCCGGAGATGTCAATTTGACTCATGTCTTTTCCTCTGTCATCACTGATGGTGGCTTTATAAACTCCCGTTGTCTTCAATGAAAACTGGAGAAACAAAACAGGAAATACATAAAACAGAGTGAGGAACTATTGGGAATAAAGTGCTCTGAATATGAGCACATTATGCGGCCGGCTTCTTTCTTGTCTTCTCTTTTCTTTTACTAACAAAAAAAGTGCCTCTGTTTTTGGATCCTCAGAGAAATACAAAAAATGTGTAACTATCACTGAAGAAACTAGAATGGCACTCAGGAAAGTGCCAAGGCCCAACAGTCTCCTTAAATTCAATCAAGCTGCACCAAATTTCACACAATCATAGATATCAGTTTCCTAAATGTGTTTTCATCAAGGTCCATGAATTGTTTCCTGGGGAAACTAAATGTTTTAAAAACACCCTATCTAACATGCAGATAGAGGTGGAAACATAACCCCAGTGGCGGAGATAAAAATTGCATTGCCTTGACTTGTTATCCCCTCTACACAACACTACTTCCTGATAAACATCACCAACACTGGTTTATGAGCATTCAGAGGACCAGTGGCATCAATTACCAGTTTAATTGGCAGTTTGCAGAGTCCCGATCCGAGGTCAGGCTTCACATCGGGGATTATCTCTGTGTCTTCTCTGTACCAGTGGAACTCGGATTCCTTCTTCAAATTAGCAACCTACAATGAAAAAACGTAATCAAATATAATTTTAAAACATCCAACGTAATTAATCATTAACGAGGTTTGAGCTTCTTTTATAGCTGATATAAAGCAGATCATAAAATCCCAACAACAGTACCAAACGCACCCAACCCCAAAACTGCATGTTTGCTTTACTTCTATTAATCAGCGTTTACAAGACCCTCGTCTGTCCTGAGTCTCGTCTCAGAGAGCAGAGCGACTCCTCCTGCACCCCCACTAATCACTGACACCAACGACGGACGAGTCTGTTTCTAAAAACTACGACAACGTGCACATAGTTTGTACTAAACAGATCGTCTGGAACGATACCTAATTTAAAATTCTGCTAACTATATTCTTCACAATAACAAAGCCAAGACAAAAGAGACTAAAGTTCTGCTTGTTTTCAATGTGGACCTCATTATTACAGAGCTTTGTCAAATCCTGGGCTCAGCCTCCGCGGAGTAGCTAATCACGAGTCGGCCTCCCTTTTGTTTAGAGTGTAAATATTCAATAATTGTCGACTTTGCCTGTGTTTACCTTGCACACCAAAGTGACAGAGCAGTCGTCTCCAACCTGAAGTGTCAGGAACTCACTGAAGTGGGGACCTGTGGTGGATTAAGGGAGGAGAGAAACACCCAGGGAAGAAAAGGAATTTAAAATAAATGACTTGCGGGCCTAGATTGTTTGAGCTCTATTAATTGCCCAGTGGGTGATTTTTGCTTACTTTGCTTAAGTACATTTCTCATGCATCTGTGCTGTACTTAAGAATATTCAGGTACTTTTCTCTTTACTACATTTTTACAAATTCAGCGTTACATGTTTTCATACTTTTTTTACATGTTCAAAAGTAATCAATAATCAGAGGGGCACTGAACCAATCAGAGCAGGCAGGTACCATTAGACCCCGCCTCCTGCAGCAGCAGCATCACTGGTTAAGAAACACCACTGGCGAGACTCAGCCAATAATGATGTAGTGGACCGTAGCATTAGATAGAATAGGCTACACAGCAAGTACTTTTACTTTAACAGTGACACTTGAGTAAATTTCGGTCTATTTATTTGTACTTTTACTGAAGTAAAATGTTTAATTATCACCTTCACCTTTGTAATTACCTCATGTCTGAGTATGGTTTCAAAATTAGAAATGCAAAATGCCTTCTATGCTGAGCCAATGGGTTAATTTTGAATTTTCAGTTTCCAATTGCCTCTTTTGAGGAAACCTTGGTCCGCCTCGCTCCTGTGTACTCACTGATTAGATGAATTATTTCCCAGACAACAAAGGAGACTCAGAGTTAAAACCCATACAAGCTTAAAAGTGAGTGATGTTTTGCTTCTTACCTTCCTTGACTCGGATGTACTCCCTCCTCTGGTACTCAGCCTCAGCCAACGCTGCCTTGAAAGCTGTGTGCACGTACAAACACACATAAACAGAGAATAATTAAAACGATCAAAGTGGTGCCAGTAGTTTGCTGGATTTATTTGCTGGATTACCGAGACTAATGGTCTCATGCATGAGGGTAGAATCATAATTCATCACATAAGGCATCTTTTGAAGCGTATCCGCGCACAGTAACAGTGTCCTTCATACATTTAAAAGACACTGTTTAAGGTAACTGCTTTAAACCTCCTTCACACACACAGACACACACACACACACAAACATCTTTATACACATATATACATGGGACTCTATAGACATACTACAGCAGCAGCTACAGAGGCAAAACAGTATTTTATGTCATTCATGTCACAGTTGCATTTCCTACCATCTCCAATCAGAACCAAAGAGCTCTGTCCTTTGCCTCCACCGTCTGTGATCTGGCAGGTGAACGTGCCCTGATTCTCCTCAGTGAAATGGTCCATGATGAACTCGATGATACCTGTAGCGACGTCATGACCCATCTTGTTGGGCTGCAAGAAATATAGTTCTTTGTCAAATGTAAGGACAGATTTTGTGAAAGTATATATTTTTTTTTTTTGGCTTAAATTTTTCAACATAGTCTAAGTCACCAGACAGACAGACAATTTGTTCAACCTGAACTCAGAAAATAATTTTTTCATCTCTCCCTATGTCCATTATTTAAAACTAACGTGGATCTTACATCAGCTCCGGACAGTTCCTTGTTGTTTGCGAAGAATTTGTACGTGACATTGGAAGAAATCTCTTCAGCTTGCAGCCAGAACCTCATTCTTCCTCTCTCCAAAATCTTATATGCCAGCTCTGACTTCAGGGGGATGACTAGAGGAGGGAAGAGGAGAGAAATAGAAGTCATTATTAGTAAGGAGAGGAGAGGAGAGAAGAAAGGAGAGCAGAAGAAAGGAGAGTAGAGGAGTCAGATGGAAGGCAAAAGACGGGAGAGGTGAACGGTGGTGAGGCAGGTGATGCAAAAGCAGGTAAGACTTTTTGGGATGTAATAAAAAGAGAAACTAAAAGAAGAATGAAATGTGAAAGGTTCAAAGCAAGTCAGAACAAAGCGAAATGAATCCATGAAAGATAGAAACAGAGAGAGAGTGGGTGAGACAGATTAAAGACGCAGCAGAGAAAACGTGTAAGAGACGAGAAATCAAAATGGACAAAGAGAAAGAGATTACGAGAGATTGAAAGTGTTTTGTTGGTTTGAAAGTGTTTGCCAAAGGTACCTACTTGGGTGTCTGATATCATAGCTGAGTGCCAGCATCTTTGCCAACTCTGATGAGAAGAAGGAGAAGAAACAACTTATTCAGGTGATAATGCTGTGGGCACAAACATATTTACACTCATGCATACAAGTAAATTTATCACGGACTTTGAAGGGGCTGTTCGAGAGTCTGGAGTTGGAGAAGTCATTACTGTAATTGTGTTTAATAGTCAGAGGCAGACAAATGCACAAACACTAAGAGCGCCTGGAACTAGACCCACAGGCCCGCTGAGAAACTCCTCCGACAAACTGCATTCAGCGCTCAGATATTTAATAACTGCAGTTTTCCCTATTACCCACGATATAAGTGAAATACATAATACATAATGCATGCGGCTGAAACCCTTATTGTGAGTTGTGCTAAAGAAAAAAACAACAATGCAAGGCCAAATGGGAAGCAATTAGCATAAGGAACAATAAATAACAGATGTGGTGAAACTTTCTGTCAGAAAGAATGTGGTTTTAAAACACACATTCAGCCGCGAGCTCAAAAAGCCATGTGAGCAATATGCTCGACTGGTTTTCATCAGATGTGTAACGTAATTTTTTGTTGCCCTGTTGCCAGTGTGATCTTTTAAAGCAGTGTCTTTGCTTTCATCCGGATTTCTTCCCGCACAACGCTTGATTCTTCAATACGCATTTTCCTTTTGGAGTTTTGTTTGAGCCTGTAATTCTGATGTCCTCGTCTAACCAGACGTTACTGTGTTCTCCCAATCCATGTAAGCTAATGTGATATGTGAATGTCGGCAAGAATTGGTCAAAAAGAATAAATGATATATGTAGTTGAAAACTAAGCCAGACTTTTTAAGACAGGTAAACTTTACCCTCAGCAGAGATTGTATAGCTGGATGAAATTCCCTCTGTGCTGGTGACAGAAACAGAATAAGTTCCAAAGTCTTCTTTAACTGCGTTCTTAAAGATCAGCTTGGAACTGCAATACAACACGAGAGAGACAGAGACAAGAGAGACAGGGACAAGAGAGACAGAGGGATGTTACACGTTTAAAAATTACAACACTTGTGTGTGCATGTGTGTGTGTGTGTGTGTGTGTGTGTGTGTGTGTGTGTGTGTGTGTGTGTGTGTGTGTGTGTGTGTGTGTGTGTGTGTGTGTGTGTGTGTGTGTGTGTGTGTGTGTGTGTGTGTGAGTGAGTGATCTCACCTGCTGCCTTCTGTCTTAATCACCACTCCTTTGGAGAAATCTGTTATTTCTTTATAATCTTTTTTCCAGGCAAACTGAGAGCCCTCGTTCATTTGGCAGGACGTGAAGAACATAACGATGTCACCGGACTTCTCGTCCACCACACAGGAAACCTCCTGAGAACCTTTAATACACAAGACAATCACACACACAGCAGTAAAGTGATCACTTTCAAACTGCAATCATTTTTTCAACAACAAAAAAAAACTGGCACAAAGAATAAATAATAAATATATAAAAAACTGAATATGTACATCATATACACATTTTACTATAGGAAAATAAGGTTACATAAAATACAAAAAATAGTACATCAAAAAGTGTAGACATGCTGCAGCACTTTACAGAAGAAGTTTGTGGACATTGATAAGTTACCTTCCACAGCCTTGGCGGTCACAGGGTCAGAGGTCATTGAAGCCATGCCCGCTCCTGCTTCGTTGACCGCACGCACCCTCACCACATACTGGCTGCCCTCCTCCAGGCCTGTTACCTAGGAAACAAGCAGGAGAGCAAAAGAGCCATGATTGTCGGCCTGGATGTGTTAATCATCAATCTCTGTAAATCTGCCAGGTTCAGTAACTGTGATTCTGTATCAGCATGTTTGTCCACGACATTAGAAACTGTTGCTGGTAAATAACCTCATTTCTTATTTGGCATATGAGACAATGACAGGAAATATCAAGTGGGTAAAGGTTAGGGCTAACAGCTATTGTATCTTATATTATCACCCCGACACATTGTTGTTTTTACTATTGGTATTTAATGACTTAATATTATGTTATTCACTCACACTTAATATGCACTGCAACCCATGATTTATCAGACCACTGAATAATAATAATTCATAAACTATATAACTTATAATGTACAATATATTTGCTAACTGAGTTGGCTTTATGCTTCTATTTTTCATTATTCTTCACTTGTTTGCTGAGTACTTAACCCAGTAGTTACTCCTTATTTCCACTAGATGTCAGCATACCACAATTTAATATCAGCAAATTACTACCGTTTCCAGTAGACAAAATAAAATACTATATTCGTCCAGAAGGTTGAAATTCAATGGATGTATGTCAGCAGTTACCTTAAGGAAGCGATGACTGACAGATTTCTCGTTGGCTGTGACCCAGTCAGAGGTGCCCTTCTTAGCATACTCAACACAATAGCCTGTGATTGGTCCAGAACCAGAATACACAGGCTTTTGCCACTCAACCACCATAGAGCTGCCTCTTACTTCACAGAAAGACAGGTCATAGGCAGGACCTAAAAGAGGAACACAGTTATATTAGGTTTTTTTTAATTTACCTTTCACGGACCTTGTTAACTCCCTCCATCTAATTCTCAGAGACATTTGGTAGATATGAGCGTGACTGCTTTAAACTTGACTTCATGTGTATTCTCCATGTTTCAGATTGATTAGTTGATAAAGTTGGTCTGAAGATGATGCTCACTGACCAGGCTCAGGCATCGTCCAGACCTCACAAGTGAAGTCAGCAGAATGCTCGGACGCTGCTCCGAGGCCGGCCAGGTTGGCTGCGTACAGCTGGAACTGATAGACTGCTCCCTCGGTCAGACTCTCCACCTGTCAATGACACGTTGCCATGGTTACTAAGCTCGAAAAGAGGATAGTTGTAGTTCTTGAGGTAAAAAGGTTGTCTATTAAGTAAAATATATTGTTGTACCTTATACAGTCTTTCTTTGACTGATGGGATGTGAACCTCCCTCCAGTTGTCTGTTCCACTGCGTCTTTTGTCCACATAATACTCCTTGACCTTTGCTCCTCCAGAGTGCAGAGGCGTCTTCCAGTTCAGAACCATTGATTTGCCGTCACAGTACAGCAGAGCCACGTCATAAGGAGCAGAAGGGGCGGCTGAAAAATCATTACTGAATTGTAATACTTATAATACCAGTACAATATTTCTACTTCACTCTCATCAAAAGATTTGTAACAATCCAACAGGGTTACAGAAAGCAGATATCATTAACACCCTCATTGTCAAAAACAATGTGTCAGTACTGACTGAGAGCAGCCTTGACAGTCAGAGGAGCAGACTCCTGGGATTCATCGCTGAGACCCAGCTCGTTGATCGCCTGGACACGGAACACGTAGGTTTCTCCTTTGGTCAGACCACTAACCACAAACCTGGATGAAAATAATCAAAACAGGATTTGGTGTCATTTTATTTTACGCTTAAAGCTACAACCAAAGAAAGAAACATTTCACAAAAGAGTGGGTTTTTTTGGGGGGGTTGAAAACATACTTGCAGTTCTTGTGAGGCTTGTGATTGGCTGAGGTCCAGTCTTTGGAACCTTTAACACACTGGTCGATGTAGTAACCAATGAGATTGTTGGGTTCCTTTGGAGGAGCCCACTGGATGAGGACGGAGGTGTCTGTTTCTCTTGTAGAAATCACCTGACCGGGAGCTGATGGCACACCTGAGGAAAGGAAAATCTTTTTTAGAATATTTCAAATATTTAAAACCTGGACTTGATGCACACCAGAATAATCTATAATCTGTGGCACTAACATGAAACAGAAACAGACCTTTGAGTTCCTGGGTCTCGATCCGGCCTGTCGGCTCGGAGGGCTCACTGATTCCATAGATATTGGCCGACAACACTCTGAACTGATATTGTTTTCCCTCTGCCAGGTCAAAGACGGCATAACGAGGGGATCGAATAGGAACCTGAGTGTTGATACGCTGCCACACATTACTGTCTGCCATGCTCTGAGGGGACACGGGAGAGAGAGGACACAGTTAGCTTGCCTGCTTCATTAACACACATAATTATATGTTGTACTGTATTAAACTAGTTTTACTGCAGGTCTTAAGTAGCTGTTTACACATAAGGTCACAAATCAATATACATTTATACACTACTGATATAAACTATTGTTACACACAGCATTGACACAGCGTTGTCCTGCTCGAGAGTACAATGAATTAAACACAAATGTAGACTTAAACCCACGAGAGGCCCTTTAGAATGTACAGTGTAGTATTCAATTCCTACCTTTTCCATAAAGTACCACATGGGAGCCTTGCTGGAATATTTAGGAGCTTTCCAGCTCAGAACAACATACGTCCTGTCGGTTTCTGAGGCGTACATTCCTGATGGAGCACCGGGAGGCTTTCCCTCAGCTAAACACAAACACACACCGATTATATGTGATATATAATTATAGATTTTAGGTAGATGAGTGTTGATTTTAATCGAAAAACCCACCATCAACTTCATCGTGGTAAGACACAACATCCAGTTTTCCGCCAAGCCTTTTGGCTACAGGATGATAAAAGACAGGACATTTAGATAAGTTGGATATTATTTGACTATGTTGATGAAGTAGCTCTATGATAAAGTTGTATGAGTCATGTTGGTTAAAGAAAGTGAATCATTCATCACAGACATTCTTAAACATACATGTCAGAGTTCATAACTTTGCATCCATTCAAACATCCTTAAATGACTCTGACATTTTGCTTCTCACTTCAGATAATGTATCATAAAAGGAAAGGATGACCTTTCACTATACAATCCAGTGAAACCCACCGTGGAGCCTCTCAAACTCAGTGGGGTCCAGAGCAGCGATGGGATCAGACATGCGGGACGCCTTGCTTACTCCTTGGGAGTTGACAGCTCTGACTCTGAAGTAGTAGGAGTGTCCTTCAAAGAGCCCAGCCACTGGGTATTTGCAGATCTTAATGGGGTGATCATTGCATTGAGTCCAGTTTTCAGTGCCAACCTCACATCTACAAAATTAAAAATAAGTAAGAAAAGGACAAAGGAGGAGATGAGTTCAGGAGAGGAGAATAAATGATGTTGCCAAGATCTCCACAATATTACAGGTATTAAGTCACTGTTCAACTGCAGCTATTTAATTAATGAAAAGTATGTAAGATATTTAAAAAAAAGTTATTTTACAAAGATTTGTGGCAATTCTGAAGATGATCACAGGAAATAATGCAGCAGTGCAAGCATCAGGTAGGCAACAAATAAAGTCAATAATTATCTTAACTGTAAAATAAAATTGCAGTACGACAGAAATGGCAAGATTATCTGTCTCTTGAGACAGTAACGCCTTCATTAGCACAGATAGTCAAGAAAACTCTATGTGATGACTTACAGTAATAAGTTTGTCGTTATGATGTTCAGTTTATTTATTTATGGTGTTTATGTCAGTTACTCCTACTTGTCCACAAAGTATCCCAGGATTGGACCCTCTGTGGTGGTATTAGGTGGCTTCCATGACACAATGACATAGTCTCTATTGGCATCGTGGATCTTGATGTCCATAGGAGCACCAGGAGCTCCAGGGACTGGGGGAGGACCATCTACACAGGACAGGACAGGGGGACATTGCTTTAAAAATCATGTTTGTGAGAATATTTGGGGTTTGTAAAGGAGTTCTGGAAAAAAAGGCAGAAAATGCATTGACAAAGTTCAAATCGAGCCGTTAGTCCTCAACATCACCAGGTTCTCTTGGACTGTCCAGCCCTCTGGCGCCGCTCACCTGCAACAGATACAAAAGCGCTGTGTTCTGCGGTTCCTCCTTTAGTGACCATGCGCAGTTTGTAGAGTCCTTCATCGTCTTTGAACAGGTTAGGAAGAGTCAAGGTGGTGTATCCTCTGCCAATTTCAATCTTCACCCATTTAGAGTCAGCCAGACGAGTTTCTAGAGACGAGACGGGATTCTGAATTTAGTCTCTTTCAAATTATTAAATTACAAATGAGGTTTGACTGTATGAAGTCATTTATTCATAGCATTTTGCCGTTGTTCCACCTGGCACCTTTAACTGAGGTCTACAGATTCCCACATAGCAAATGAAGATATACTCTCTAGCTGGGGTTATATCATCTGAGTCTATTACAACTTTCAGTGTAATTAATTTGCAGTAAAAATTAGAGGCTGTAAAAACGCTCCCATTTGTCCACAGCTGTGCCTGCGGCTACATGTCGACAACGCTGGGTGGTTAAGTCTCAGTGGAAGCCGGTATATATTACTGGCAATTACGGTGCAATTACTCTGTCATAACATATTACTTTATATCAATTACCATCTCTATACCACTGGGCCTCAGGCTGCAGGTTGGCCAGGTTGGGGTTCAGGGTCATGGTAGCAGACAGAGTGGCAGATCCTCCCTCAGCAGAAAACACAGGCCCGAACTTCTCCGTGAAAGTAATGTTGATTTTAGTGTACTGGATCTTGGGAAGCATGGAAGCTGCGGGACAAGGGACAGGAGGAAACAGGACAACAGAGCGATGGGAACAGGGCCGGTGCAGAGTGTGCTGCTTTGAAAAGAATTACATATTTCATGGTCTATAGTAGTGGCACCGATCTTGTTATTGCGGATATAATGGAGAAGTCAATTATGGTGTTTACCTGTGTAAGGCAACCACGCATATGGACAGGTCTCTTCATCATCCTTGAATCCTACATGGTCAAAACACAAACACCAAAAGTTACACGGTATAAATAGACATTAGTGTACATTCAGGTGGTGCTGGTGGTTAACTGAAAGTGTCCAATTCTATTTATACATCAGAGAAATAGTCTCTGACCTATTTAATAGTCCAGACATGCATTTATGTTTAACTGAGTAGTGGTACTTGATGATGAAGGGCTTACTCTTGACGATGATGGAGGCCTGAGTAGAGGACTGTCCATGGAGGTTACCGGCAACAGCAGTGTACTGGGCTGTATCATCAGTGCAGCATCTGGAAAAGACAGCTCAATTTAGGGTTTTCAGCGCAATACACCTATACAAATTCCACTGTGCTAAAATGGAAGGACATGGAAAATGCCCACATACCAGATGTACTGAGCATCCATAAGTATTAGTTCTAACATGACTGCCTGGAACCTACGGATGTAATGCCAGTTTGGATTTGCTTCTACATAGTGCATGAAACTAATATACCAAATGAGCAATAGTTTGCCACATGAATGCATCATTCTGCCAGGGATGGACGGCAGCTGAGGGAACAGAGCCTCTCTTCACATGTACAGTGAAACCTGCAGTATGGCCTGGTTCAGTAGTCTGGGGATGATCTGTTTTGACCAGCAGCATATGTTTGGTTCGGTCCTACCTGACCTGTTCTACACAGATAAGTTAATGCATGTACACGACTTGGCATCAGACATACTGTATTTCCTCTAGTCATAATCAGTCAAGTTTGCATGATTTCTTCACAAAAAGCCCCAAAAAAATTAAAATGAAATAATCTGCTCCAGTGGATGTGCCACGAGTTTCAGGTTGTAGTGCATCAGAGCACTTTATAGCATTTGTGATGTGGAGCTTGTTTGCTTCAAAGCACTGTATGGAGTTATCAGTGCTTCTGTTACCTCTAAAATCATATGGTGCTCGAGAGTCATACAGTAAATGTAGACGTTAATTAAGAAATCCACATAGAATATGAAGGCTAATTTTTCCTTCTGCATAAGGGGATTATATCATTGCTATAAAGGGCATACTGTCGTAGTTCATTGCTTTATAACTCATAGTGAAAGAAATAGTGCCATTACAGCGCAATATGCCATGATTGTATTCAAGTCATGTGTCTACTGTTGTAGTGGTGCTATCCATAGCTGAAATCTGACTCTGGACTATAGATCAAAACCTATTGATGACAGGGCTGCCATTAATACCTTGTGTCAAGCACAAACCAGTTTAATAGACACAAAAGAGCTGCTAGAGAAATCTTTATATTACACAGATCTGTCGTTTGAACAACCTCAACCCTTGAGCTGAAAGTCTTCTGCTTTATTCTCTATTCATCCTTCAGCCTTTTCATCTTTCTACCTCTCCCTGAATCCCTCTCTCTGCCTGACGCTCCTCTCCTTTTCTCCACAAGCTCGTATTAAAACAGTATCATCTAGAGTGAGCACAGGGCTGGTGCAGTCAGGATGAGATGACTTTGACATTATTAACGAAAGTGATTGCAGGGAGTTGCATCAGGGAGCGAAGGGAGAGCAGCAAAAGTATTGTTATTTTCAACCATAATAACCTTCAGTAAATACTTCATATACTCAGTTATTTTTGCACCATCTGTCTGTGTGCGTGGGTGCGTGCGTGTGCGTGCATGTGTGTGTGTGTGTGTGTGTGTTTGTGTGTGTGTGTGTGTGTGTGTGTGTGTGTGTTTGTGTTTGTGTGTGTGTGTGTGTGTGTGTGTGCGTGCATGTGTGTGTGAGTGTGCCCGCCCGCGTGCGTTGCTGTGCAGGAATGTCATGGTGTAAAGATTCATGACAGGCTGGGGGTTAGGGATTTCTCACTCTGTCTCTGTGGCCTAAGTTTTGATAAAGAATTTATCCCTTAATATCTTCCAGTCCATTCGAGAAGCTTGAAAACATCACAAGCATTTAGTAGTCGCAATCATTTTGAATTTAATAACTTTTAAATTGTTTGTAAATTTTTGTTTGTACAAAAAAATTTAAATACTACAGGTTCATGGAGCTACGGAGAATTAAAACGAAAATCATTAAGAGAGAATGCAGTGAGTTTCCGTTGTGGGTTGACCTGTGAGTAACAGACAGAAGTAGCGAGAGGAGACGGGATCCACGGAGAGAGTGATGACTGAAAGAATCCTGGAGTATCATGTGGCACTGAGGTCAGCACTTGAACAGCTGAGCTTCCTAAGGCTGGAGGGAAGGCAAGATATGTTCTTGTCCCATATACAGCATCCAATCGCACAGCCCCCCCTCACAGCCGGTCAGCTGACTCTGACATATGACTACAGTCAGAATTTAGAGTCAGAGGCTGACGGATTTGACAGGAGAGATTTTCTGAGGGTTCATGTCATAGTCAGTGCCCAAGTGGGATTAGAATCATGATAAGTTTCATTATTCATGGCATTTGTAAATTGATGACATTAGTCAAAAAGCAATTGCAGAATTATCCGTAAAGATTGTACAGATGGATGACATGAATGCCCAAAAGTGAAGCCAAAACATCTTAATCCACCCCTGGTGGCTGGCTGCAGTGTGAGTCATAAACCCTGCAGTGCATGGGACATGGATCAAACTACAAAGTCAAAATACATGTGATACATTCTTCTCAATGATGAAGTAGTGTTTGTCACACAGGTTCAAGTGTTCATTTTTCATCCGAAGATTACTGCTGTGGAGACTCTTGTTCAAAATGATATTTTGGCTTAGTGTCTAGACAGTAAGTGGAGACACACGTTCCATCTTTATATACAGTCTATGATTTAAATACAATTTCTCTACTAGAACTGAAGATTCTTGCCAAATTTATTTTATCCTTTAAGCCTAAGGAACATTAAATGTGTTACAGTTTGATTAAACTTGTTTTCAAGTACTTATACGTCTGCACTGTTTACATGAGCTAGATGTGTTTTTTCTTCTGTGTTTTTGGCCTTCCAAGTTACAGACAAGATATGCTGAAGTTGAATTTACACTCTGGTTCAAAGTCAAGGTCAAATTCCAAACAACAGATCCTGGAATTCACACGATGCAGCTGAGTGGCAGCCTTGGTCATAAACTCAGTCAAATTCTCTAATAAAAACATACTTTTTCATCAATTACTCTTTTTCAAAACAGTCTGTGTTTGAAGTTATTGTACCTCGTGATCTCCAGTGAATGGATTCCACCTTTAGTTTCTACCAGGTACCTTCCAGAGGACAAGTCCAGGGTCACGCCGTCTTTATACCTATATGAGGAGAAATTTACAGCAATGAGACATTTTACTACTGAGATCAATAATATGATATACAAGAAAAAGATCAGTAAACAAATTAGTGTATGTAATACTGCTAAGTTATGCAACTGTTACGTATGGGGAGAATGTAACCAAAAAATCTTTCTTGAATATACTTCTTTCATTTTAGCAGGCTATTAAGTTACCAGGCAAAACGAGTTATTGTTGATTTACCATTTTACAATAGGCATGGGGTATCCCCCCACAGTGCAGAAGAGTTGGACTGAAGTGTTTTCAAACACAGTGTGGGACCTGAGTCTGACCAGAAAGTGTGGTCCCCTGATCATGGGCTCCTCACGAACATATTTGCAGTCCATCTTTGTCCTCACCTAGAAAGATAAACAAGAATGCTTATTTGAACAATGTTATATACACAAGTGTGGATAGTGTGAGTTCAGAGATTCTTACCACTTCCTGGATGCGAGCTTGTTTTGTGTGCTCATATCTCTCCTCCATTGCAACAGAGCTTAAGACAAAGAATATGTTTTATAAATGTACATAGTTAATGGACATAGTTTTTAATAGGCTGAGAATTTAGTAAAGTGGGTAAATACTTTAAAATATGTGTTTATTAAGTTAATAGCACTGGTTTCAATTAAAGGGTCAGTGTGCACGATTTAGGCAAAAGGGATCTAAGGTAGAAGGGAAGGGGATCGATTGGCAGAAATTTAATTTAAAATATTTATAGTGATCTAAATTTTCGAATTGTTGTTTTCATTACTCTAGATTTTGCCCTTTAAATGTATATACTTTCTATTTACATTGGCAGCGGCTCCTCTCTACGGAGGTCACCATGTTTTTTACAATCGTCCAAACCAGACAAACTAGACACCTTTTGGGTTTCTCACAGGTTGTCTTTCATGTTTGGAATGAGGGTGAGGGGTATTCAGCTCCACACACTGAACCTTTAAATAAAATTACCTTGTGCATGTGGACAACTCTTGTACAGGTGTCTGCTGGTATAAATTAGAAGTTTTAGCAAACCAACCCCACACATCACAGAGTTAAAAAATGTAAAACGTCAATTACAATCCTTGTTCTAGGAGCAAAGATACAGACACATCTAGAAGCTCATCAGGTCTGTTCACTGTTCTCTGCTGAGCAGTGCACTGACATTTCATGTACAGTATATATTTATATATAACTTAATGATACTTAATGAATTAAATCCAGCCACCCGTAAACTATGCCACTTATCCTCAAGGGTTGTACGAGGGATAAAGGAGCCAATCCCAGCTGACATTGGATGACGAGCAGGGAACACCCTCGACAGATTACAAGTCAATCACAGGGTTGATATCCAGAGACAAAATATTTAAACTCTCGTTCACACCTATGGCCAACACCTATGCCCTTCCTTCATGTCTTTGGACTGTGAGAGGAAAGAAGAACAGCCAGAACAAACTGTCATAGGCACAAGAGAACATGCAAACACATTCACACACAGTGCTAACCACTGCACCACTGTGCCCCCCCACTGACTAAATTAAGATAACAATTTTCTTTTTTTAATCGGCCACACATGGTTTCAACATCTGCCATGATTTCAACAAGAGAAGAGGTTGTGTAGGATACTATTTGTGGCAGGAGAAATAAGGCTCCCTGACTGAGACCAAAGAGCAGGATGTCAATGCACGATCCGACCCAATTGATGAGATAAGAGACTAACTTTTATATGTGGGCTCATGTGGTTGACATCAGAAAACCCTGAGCACAATAGAAGTTATTTCGATTGCCTTTGGGAAATCCTCCAGGACAAAATTGTATATCTTCCATTGGGAGAGCCATTTCTGTTATAGGTTAAGAGATAATCACAATGCCCACCAGCTCTGAATCTGTCTCTTTCATCACTGTTGTCAATAAGACATTCAAGGCTAGAAGTAATTTCCCAACAGCCAACTGAAAATCGAATGAAGTGTCCTGCAGTCCAGACAGACAGAAGAAATATGGCAGAGGTACTTAAGGTGGCTTTTGTGATGATCTGACACTGTGATGAGACCAGGGCTGGAAGGACAATGCTGCATGGTGATGAACATCCTTGACTTAAAGTAATTGTCAGACTTGTTTTGCAAGTGGATGCTTAGTTGGGGTGTGACAGCTCTTTACAGAGCCTGTGGGATTTGTGAGGGTTCATCCTAATTGGAGAAACAAAAGTCAGTGGCCTCCTATACAGAGAACAGTGGGTATGTGAAAAGGACAGACTTCCAATTACTTTACCCAGGAAAGAGTGTATTTCTAGCTAAATAGAAAGATATCTTGTCGTTGGCACATCAGTCATTGTTCAAGGGACATTGCACCAACACACTTACTTGAGGTTGAAATAGAAAGATAAGAGTTTGGTTAGGAAGTACGCTCTATACGAGCAGAAGTGGTGCCATGTGGAAAAAAGAATCAATCACACATTGTTATTTAACAAAGGTCAGACTTGTGTTGGGGTTAGCGGATTATTCGCAAAGAGAAAAGAAAAGCAAGAGTAAGATGTTTGAAGTGGTAAGTGTGGACATGAATCAAAGCAGCCAGAATACCTGTTGGTATTCCTCCTAAATGTCACACACAAAAACAAACACTTAAACACTCCACATAGTGTTAACAAGAGAATTTTGTTTCCCCCTACGGTGTTGTCAGCCATATTATATTATATTATATTGTTATAATCCAAAATGAAATTTCAAAAACAACATTTACTACACAATACAGGTGTCCAGAGAGACCTGTGTTGAAGTTGGTCAAGTTAATCCAATTTAGATCTACTTGAATCATCAATTACATCAGTTTGAGACTTTTGCTGCTTTAATTACAACTTTAACTTTAAAATCTGATAAGCCAGGATATGAAGTTCCAAGATGAACGTGGGATATCCCTTGTTATAAAATATGTGCATGTTAAGCTTGGGAATCTCAGGGTTAGCTTGGATCGAATTGGGTTAGCTGTAGCATCTCAACCTTGGCTGGGTTTTTATGCAAGGTTGTTTTTGCTACAGTTTAACAATGAAAGAGGTTGCTACTGTTACAATTCTACAATTACTATCATATTAGAACTATTAGAGTGCTACATTAGTGTGATGCTTTAATTATAACTGCAGTAGATCAGCCTCTATCCTGTACCTGCTGTATTCTTTAAGCACAGAGCTGCTCTGTTTGTGGTGATATTCATGGTTGTAACTCCCGCGTTTGCTCCACGCTGACATGATGGCGTTCTACGACCTGTTGGAGCAGCAAAACACAAATACACACAAATACTGATATGGTAACAAAGTACAGTATATTCTTGTCTGCAGGCAACAGTGACACCGACATACACAACACAAAGGCTGTCGAACATGAAGATACATAGTCAAACTCAAAGAAGGAAGAGGATTGGTTAATTATGTTGAGGAGCATCTGGGCAATTGGCACAAGTCTCTGTCGATGTGCTTTGCAGCAGCAATAAAGAGCTGACTCGTCCCCTACAAAAAGAAAGTCCCTCCTGAAAGTCAGTCAAGAAAAGCTGCCACACACACACACACACACACAAAAACACACACAGGAGTCTTACTGGAAGCCTCAGCCATGACAAGGTGACACTGCATTGATTTAAAGACACCACCATCACAGACACACGTAAACATACGCATGTTGCACATAAACACAAGGCCTGGATGTACACTACTGTTGGACCAGTGACGTGTATCAACAAGGACTGAGAGTACAGCTGCACCAGAGATCGTCCTTCACCTCGACAGCTCCAAGTTCAGCCTCAGCATTTACAGCTTGTTCATCAAACTTTGCTGAACTGTAAATATTGTAATTTTCCACTTTTAAGAGAAGTGAGTCAAACAACACAAAATGAAAAGAAGAGTTATTAAGTGTAAGCTCTGGAACAAACACGCATGAACACTGACAAGTTTAAAGTTTAAAGCCTTCAAATAAACACATTGAATCATAAAAAAGGATATTTTTGCGAGTCTCACTCACCATTTCCGAAATTGCATCCTCGATTTTTACATAAAAATGTGTTCATATGTATCATTAAAGTTCCAAAGTTTGAAACGTAACATACCACACTATCCACTGGAGCATTCTACACCATCAAGGCCATCTTTCTTTTATCACCACTGAAGCCTTTTATAACAATTGTGTGTATTTACACCCCCTTCTTTAAGCTCAATGGTAAAGTCTTTATTTAGTGAAAGCTGAAGTTAATTTAAATTCCTTTCACTTCCAGGTGATCACAGCATTGACTTCCCAAACCATTTGAGTCGTTTCTCATTACTGGGTGTCTGCAATAAACATACAGACACCTAAGCGGGAGCATTCGCTTGCCTTACATCATGCACACACAGTGGAACAGATTTGCCTTACATCACCCACTTCCTCAGAGACTAGAAATAAGGTCACATGAAACATGAAGCCCAAACCTCACCCTGAGAGCCACTGCGACATGTTGAAGACATTCCCACCTCCACATCTCTGAAACACTCACCCAAGCTTCGGGGTCACTGTGCCCACTGCCCAGGCCATGTTTAACTCACATTTAATGCCCAGAAACAGTCAATCAAGCAGCAGGTATAGAAGATGGATGACACCATCATGCCCTAATCCCTGACCTTTAACCTGTAACCCTAACGTCAGTGAATCAGGAGGTCTAGTAGTGGAAGAGTTTATGTGTTTATATTTTCATGCTTCACACTGAAAGATCCAAACAACACACAGAAAGACGTCCTTCCAAAGATAATATACATTAAACTGAACTGCCATCAGGCACTGTAAGCAAGTGATTATCCCAAAATGTCCTTCACCTGCTCCTCAGTAGCAGTCCTCTGCCTCGGTCAGTCGGTCCAGGACTGTAAATATCTGCCAAATGACACCTGAGCTTCTCTCTCAATTCTCAACCGTAACTTTGCAAACCAATGCAGGCTATCTACTGCAACCAATGAAGGTTGACACAAATAAATAATGTTCATTTTCATGTGGAAATGTGTCATTTAAGATGAAACATTAGTCAGTGAACAAGCACAACGTCAAGATTAAATGAGGTCAATGAAATAAAAGTCCACCAGCAATTTGTCCGATGAAGCAGCAGTCCCAAGTGCCCCTACTAAATCGGACTGTCTTGTCAGCGTCCATTCTGACCAATTAGAGTTACTATGATAAACACACTTAGACCTGCCGTCTATCTCATTTGTCCCAGACAAGATGATTAAGATCATTATCCTCAAAACACATCCTTCTTAACTGACAACTCATAGCTCAGATCACTTAAACTATTATCAGCTCTGGTTAGGGGCCACACAACATCCTGTAGTCGTGCCCTAATCTGCTCTCTGTACCTCCAACCCACTGATTCCACCTGCTACACTTGGGTTTGGCACAAAAGTAGCTGAAAAAGCAGAGGATATTGAAGCGATAGAAACACAAAACAGAGTAAAAAGAAACCATTTTTCTTACCCCTTGAGATTTCCTTTGCACTGACTTCGGGTGACAGCCTGAATCCACAGGGAGTCAGCCTAAACCAAGTACCAGGCCAACACAACCACCACCCGTCTCCAACTGACCCCCACCTGGCGCTCACTGAGGCCTTAAAAGGAGACAGAGCTGCCTATATATAACCAGTATCCCTCAAGAAGCAGGGCTGCTAGAACATATGAACATTTAAAACAGACGTTTAATCATTACCATGTTTACTGGAATCTAAGTTCGTAACAACTGATGCTTAAAAAAAAGGTTAATAAAGTACAACAGCTGATCAATGCAAGGAATGCAACCATGCAGAGGGGGGTTGGGGGGGGGGGGGCACATATACAAGCAGCATATTTAGCTTCATGGAAAAGAAAACAATACAGTGTGCATTCTCAAATACAAGTTTAACAGTGCTGGTTACATTCTTTTCTCCCAGATCAAATGTTACTGAGTAGTTCAGATTCTACTGTGTGGTTTTGGAGGATGTTTGAGGTGGTGCTATTATTGCTTCATGCAAAGAGGTGTTACTGTTATATAACACAATACAAGCAGGGGCGACACAGTTGCAGTATACAGCTGTTTCACTTGTACATTTGAATCTAGCTGCACTTTGGACAGAACTGAAAACCTTCTCCAAAATCTTTCTCCACCTGCATTCAGAAGCTTCTTGAGACACTGTGTCGCATGCTGATCTTTGGCCGGAGCCTATTTATATAACTAGCTACAGTTACAGCCCGACTATTCCTGACGCAGTGGAGGAGCTGTGAAACGCATTTCTCATCTGATGGGAAATCATATGATGGGAAAACATGGAGTTACATTTGAGGGTAGGAAAGAGAGAGAGAGTCAGGGTGAGAGACTGGGGAGAGCTGTGTGATGCGTCAGTGGCACAGACTGAAAAGTATTAGTGAAAAAGGCAGAAGGCAACATAGAAAAACAACCTCTCACCATCATACACCCAGTCCATTAAGTCTGGATGGAACTTATATATATATATATGGGAGGTGGAGGGTGGCTTGGCTACAAAGACGGACACTTTTTTTGCAAAAGGATTGTTTTAATAGTTAATGGTCCTTTGTTGTCTCGTTCAGATGAGCAGCACCTTTTACAGAATTAAATTAATCTAGTCAAATCCCAGAGACGCAGTATTTTTCTATAGTTAGGGTCAATAAGCCTGGATTTTTTGAATTTGCAATAACTTACCAAATTGTATAAGCAACATCAAATAACAAAAAAATAAATATGTATATGCATGAACAATTTTAAATCACATAAACAAAGTTTAACATCATGTGAGAGGGATTTTTACCTATGGAGGACAAGAAATGTTTGTGTGTGTGTGTGTGTGTGTGTGTGTGTGTGTGTGTGTGTGTGTGTGTGTGTGTGTGTGTGTGTGTGTGTGTGTGTGCGTGTGTGTATGCGTGTGTGTGTGTGTGTGTGTGTGTGTGTGTGTGTGTGTGTGTGTGTGTGTGTGTGTGTGTGTGTGTGTGTGTGTGTGTGTGTGTGTGTGTGTGTGCGTGTGGGTGTGTGTGTGCAGAACTGATGCCTGTCTGTGGTTGCAAAGAGCCCTCTGTTGGTCATACAGTAGAAAACCTATCTCTGTAACCAAAGCCCAGTGATAATTTTAGTACATTATGTTACTGGCAGGCAGTAAGATGGTGGTGAGCTGAACTGCAGGGTGACAATCTTCAGCAAGTCGACAGAGCAGAAACAAAAGCAAACAACAACAACAACAATAGGAATAGTAATAATGAGTTTTAGTTTCAATCATTTTCTTCATACTGGTAGAACCAACTCAGACAAAAAGCTACTTCCTCCAGAAAGCTGTTCTTCATTGTATCTGAATTTGTTTGTCTTTAAAGGCACTGATAAAAGAAGTTCTAGCAGAAAGCCATTTATTTTATTATCTAGGGTTCTTTTTCGATTTTTGGACTTTTCTATTGATTTTTTTGTCTTGTTTATTGTGAGGCACACTGAGACTCTGTCATGAAAAGTGCTTTATAAATAAAAGCGAATTATTGTTGTTGTTTTATTATTGTTGTTATCTGTGTTATTATTGTGATTGATATTATTATTTACCAGACTCGCCGGTGTGACCCTGCTGACAACAAACCACACGTACCAGCCAAGTCCACCACGTGACGCGAACAGCGCTCCTGATTGGCTGAGTAGAGTGGTAGGTAGCCAAGCGGCTGTGGGACAAAAACATTCAGTCTGTCTTGTCCCGAGTAATGAGCTAACTGGGCTAACTGAGCTAACCGAGCTAAGTGAGCTAAGTTAAACACTGCGAGGCGTCCGGACAACCACTACCAACCTCTGTAGCAGCTTATACAGCGTAAGGTGAGGCCGGTTTAAATACTACATGTGTTCTAAATGAAGCTTGACTAACAGGGGAAGGCGAATGTTTAACGTTCAACCTCCGATATGACTTCGAGTATTTACGTTGTTTTTACGTTAAATTGAGTCTGGTGCTTTAGCTTCAGATTAAGCTAACGCTGACTTCAGAGAGGGTCGTTGTTTCCTCCTGTCTGTCCACGTCACTTCAGTCTCTTTGTGTCAGACAGTGGCTTAACAGCGTGTTTACGTGAAACCTGCTGTGTCCCTAATGTAGCTCAACTGTCAACAGGGCTTTGTGTCTCAGAAGTACACGTGTATGTATTTGTGTGTACTTGTTCCTGGACGTGTTGTTGTGTTGCCACAGACTGCACATTGTCATGAGACTGGGAACCTACACACTCAGTTCATTACCAGTTCCATGTCTAGTTCATTAAACTGCAGCATTGCTGTTTTGGTCAGTGCAGTCTTCTCCATGAGGGTTGTGGTTATTTTTTTAAATATCCCAGTCCACCCTCACAGACCTGAGGTTCCCATGCACTTTAGTGATTGACTGTAATTGTGAGGGAGAGATGCTGAGTTGTGTTTGTTGATTCGGGAAGTCCCCCCCCCTCACTTCCTTGCATTTAAGCCACTACCTGTTTTTTCTCCTTGTGCCAAGATGCATCGCACGCGGATCATGCAAGTTTTTTGCTTGTAGTGTTCCAGTCAAACATTGAGTAACCTGCGTACATGATGACGCACACATGTTCCTACAGGAACAAGGGGTTTCCTGATGCTACACTGTGGTTTAAAGGGGATGTTGGTTGAAACTCTGGGTTGATCTCATGTTCACTTCTGACTTCTGTTCAAAAGCAGCTGACCTGTGTTAAGTTATTTATTTGATGTGTTGTAGGTGAGCCATGAAGCTCTGCCCACCTCTTCTGCTCTGCCTGGCAGCAGCAATGTCTTCTGCCTATGTGACTTCACCCCCGTAAGTACAGCAAAATGACGTGACCTGCTATTTTACTATATTGACATAGAGCTGACACTAAATGTTGTAATTATCATGCAATATAAGTAACAATCAAGCAGGATTGAGACATGAATGTGTGTGTATTTCAGACACATGTGGACCAAACTGATCCTGACCCACCACTGGCCCTCCAGCTTCTGTGCTGTAAGTAATTCCCTTTTTAATAATCATATAACTCTTCAACTTTTAATTCCTAAATATCAGGTGATGTCAGAGTCACGAGACTAGATGTGTGTCAGCAGTCGTGTTGGTTGAGGTAATATTGCAGAGTATGCAGTTTTAACTGTCATGGCAAAAATATCAACTTCCCTTATTTAGTGCTTTTATTTTTGGGAGTTGTTTTGTTGTTCATCTTAATTAACAGTCTACGGTTCAAATCTGTGGTTACCATGTGACTTTCTATTACATGCATGTTTGTGTAAAAAAAACAGTTTGCTGCCTATATTTGCTTCAGGTCGGTTTTTGCTCATTATTTCATTTCGACAATTACAATCCAAGTTTCTATCGTGGCATTTTAGGGAAGACATTCTAACTAATTTAGTCTATTCTCTGAATAACGACTCAATTAAAAAGGTTTATATGTAGACCCTTAACTGTAAAACCACTGCACTTCCCCTTTCTGGGACATGATTCGGTGGGTATTGTTTTTTTCAGGTGGTTGTCAATATAAATGCAAGATGCAAGACATACTGGAACTTCAAATTGATTGTTCATTTGTATCAGTCATGAAGTAAATGTTTTAAGTACCAACACAAAACTTTAAATTACAACTTCTAAAATGTCCGAATGTTGCTATTTCTGTTTCCCTTAGTTTTTTTTGGCAGACGTTAAAATGTCATGGGCTTGCTTTATTGTCCATTTTCATTGTACCTCATGATGTCTTATAGACCAAATAATTACTTCTTTATATAAGAATAATGAAAGGAATCAATATTGGAAATAATCACCGGTTTAGTGTCAGGATTATGTATTCAGATTGATTAAGAGTATTCATTTTGGTCAATTTCAGTTCGAACCTTGTCATGCCAACTTCAGCTACTGGACACTACATGGACTCTGGTAAGTGTGTGTGTGTGATTGTGTGTCATTGGCTAGTCTTTGGGCAAACTTCAGATTACAGATCCAGGTAATTCGGGACAGTTTGTCCAACTCAGGACAAGATCAGTGTCCCCAATTTGTAATAAGTTGATTTTTGGGTCAGTGGTTAGTTTTACCTAGCGGTTAAAAAACTACCTCAAGTCATGCTACCTCTATGTTTAAAATAAAATGTGAAAGTATCAGTATGGGGCAGATCTTATTGTCGGACTTAGATGCAGCAGAGAAAGAGAAAGAGCAGCCACCTTTGGTCTTAAAGTGTGAGAGTGGGACTGAAAGCTATACTGGGAGCCGAATATGGAATCAGGAGACCAAAAACATGTCAGGGTTACCCAGTGAGAGCTTTTTAAACAAAAAGGTATATGTTCATTTGTTACATATACCTTTACAGGGTTGTAATGAACATGTAAAATTCTGTATTCTACAGGTAACCAATGAAAGTGAGCCAGAACAGGAATGATATGTTGTTTTTGTTTCTACCGGTTAAAATTCTGGCAGCTCCATTTTGGACCATTAGCAATTGAGACAGGTTGTAATTGGTCAACCCCATATAAAGAAAATAGCAATAATCCAGCAAGGGGGTGAAAAAAGCATGAGTCATGTCTTTGAGTCAGGATTAGGTAAATTGTGGTTATAGGGTAAGTCATCAGGAACTTAATAGTCTATGACAACATTGTGCAACTACCTGCTAGGTGGTATCACCTTGGAGAAGTGGTTACGACTAAATTATCTGTTTGAAAACTTGTAAAAAGTATATAGTATAATAATAAAATGCATCAGAACTTTGAAAAGCTGCTACAGGGATATATGCTGTTTTGCAACTAGAATTTTTAGTGCATCGAGCGAATGTTACTGAAATCTTTTATTATTGCTGCTTTCATTGTTTATACTGATATACTCTGAATCTGTTTTACAGGCCAGATAAAGGGCAAGCCTGCAACTCATCATGGCATTTCAACTCTTCTCAAATAGAGGTATAACATTAGTCACACAGTGTGTATTTGTTATTAATCATCAAATTCAAAATGTATTTTATCCTCTTCCTGTAATGTTTTCAAACTGTAGGTTTGTAATTGTTTTGATTTGGAGAAGGAACCTAAACAAAGCTTTTTACATCAAGATGGAGCTATTGGACAGAGAGAGAAGAAGCATAAAGCTAAATTCCTCAGTATAACAAAATTAAAAGTTATGTCAATCTAAAGTAGACGATAGCAAGATGCGCATTCTGGAATGAACTGGATCTAGAAGAGAGAATACATACATTTTTTAATAATTTTGCCCGGTTGATTAAATTAAGTACTTAATGGATATATTAAATCAGTTGTTTTGTTTGTGTTTACAGGACCTGCTTCCTGACATGAGGAAAAGCTGGCCTGACTTACTTGAGCCCTTATCTACTCAATTCTGGTAATGGTTCAGTTAATCCTTCTATGTTACTGTCTCATTCATTTCACTTTTAGTTGGGTTTGTTCCAATTTAATATACAATGGTAGTGTACTTCCACCACATCAGTGCCATCTTACATGACTGCTGCTGCGTTGTTTGTGTGGTTGTTTGTTTTGTCAGCACTTCCTTGTGTAGATTCAGATACTATGACACAGGATAATAACTGTAGAGTTCTTCTTCTCTGTCTTGTAGTGTGGGTAGAAATGAATGCACTATGCTCTTGTGTATCATATGAACTATAGTATATTGTTTATTTGTTCATGATGTTATGGTTGAACTGTAAAAACAGTTCTTTGTCATACGTTTGGGTTTGACAATGACATCTTGGATTCATTGACAATATTTGTTTAATATATCTGTCGGCTGGTATATTAATGCCTCGTGTTCCTGTCTGAAATGTGTTTATCATGTCAGTTAAAAGTATTGACACTTGTTTGTCCTTCTGTTTTAACAGGAAGTATGAGTGGAACAAACACGGTACATGTGCAGCAAAAGCGGAGGCGCTGAGCAGTCAACATAAATACTTCGGCAAGGCTCTGGAGCTATACCACAAATTGGATTTGGATAGGTACAGATCATCTTCATGTGCACATACACAAACCACTAACCACTGTCTCATGCTCCTGTTCTCAGTATTGTCTTCAACCCTGCACATATTTGACAACACCTCAAATGTGTATTTCTGTTATTGTAGCATCCTGAGGAAGTTCAACATCACTCCTTCTGACAAATACTACGAGGTAGGTCTATTTATATTTTCAACATCAAATAAAAGTCTGATAACATTTTTAATATAAGTGATACATGAGGATACATTTGTGGAATTATTGTGCCTCCTAATAATAATATGGAAGCTATGGTTTCTCACTTTTCCTCCTCTCTCTTTTACTAATGTGTCTATTTGTAGTTTTCACAAATTGAAGGAGTCATAGAGACCTTCTACGGCGTTAAACCTAAGATCCAGTGCATCCACCCAAAAAAGGTATAAGCACCTAATAGTATTTTCACGGTTGAATTGCTGTCTGACAGTCTGATAGATGGCTAAATGTTGTGTTTTTGACAGAATGCCGATGCCCAGATTTTGGGTCAGATTGAGATCTGTTTCAACCCGGACTTCACCCTCGCGAACTGTGATAAACACGGACACCACGACAATCGCCTGGCTGTTGACAAGACAGAGTTCAGCCTGTGTGACCCTGATATGCCAGTTTCCTACCCACCTCTTCCATAAGACACAGACAATGTGCAAACTGAAACGCAGCAACTCACTACACTCATTCACACATTGAAACAAATGCATTCTTTCATTAACCAGTCAGTTGTACTGTAAAACTGGGATGCACACATACGCACACGCTAACCATAATTATATTTTTCTCAGATTTTACCATGAACGTCAAGGCTTTAATGAAATTGTATGTTTTAAGTAGCATTAGACAATCAGTGTAAACTGAAAATGTTTTTTAACTTCACAGAAATGCTGGCTGGGACAAGTACTTGAAAAAAAAAATCACATTCATTGCATCGTTGCACCTTTATCACATTTAATGCATTACTCTTTTTTTAATCCATCTCAAACCAGGACACACAGACACACACTCCACTACGACATAGTGCCTTAATGGATTATGTCCCTACCTGACCCTTAGTAGTAGTTGAGTCCTAAAATGTACAAGGTGTTGTTCCAGGACACCGCAGGAGAGCGTGTTAAGTCTAGGTCGAGGCAGGTGAGCAGACTGGCAGAGTTAGGGCTCTGTCTCTTGTGGAGTTGGCAAACGAGTGCAGCCTTGGTGTTTTTCGTGTGTGCAGACGAATCTTTATCTGTGTAATGAGTATGTAGACAAACCACAGTGCATATCTTTGTTTGCTTATGTGCCACATATCAATTGCCATTTTATTCACCTTATTCTAGGGTTGATTGGATTGTAACTATTATATAAAAGCTTTTTCAGCATTATCATGATTAAATTCAACCAATACATTTAAATAGCTGGTGTTCCTCTATCAGCACTACCTACTACACAATTAGTACTGGGTTGTGTTTTTACATAATTGTCATGGCTTTTGGGGATAGGGTCATCTTAAGACCCACACTGCTGCTTAACTACTAGAGGTAGCTGCCCTCTCATGTTTGTGAAGTACATCAGCTATTATCGAAGTTGTGCTTTAGGCCTGGTTAGGTCTGTGCTGCCGGAGGGCTGATAATCACAGTAACATGATTGAAAACAATAGAAAGTACTAATAATATATGGAGGTGTAGAAAAATGGCTTTAATTCTGTAGGACACACCCCAAGTACGATACATCCAAAAAAGGATATCGCACACATTGATTATGCACCATTTTTGACACACGGACAAATCAAACCTGTTTCCTCTAGGATGTAACAACTGTTTTTATAAACAATGTTTTGGGGAACACAGATTTCTACTTTGACTTTTCTCTGTTGGTTCTGTTTGTATTTGTCTTTTTTTTTATTTGCAAAGATGAATTGATTAATTGCAGGTTGAAATATGATTATAGCCGTAGGGGACAAATTTGTGAAATGTATCAAATTAACATTTGTACATTTTTAACGTCAATAAAACATTTGGTATCATGACAAGCTGTCCTGTATTCATCAGTGAGTGATTATGTAATATGCAATATTGATAAAGTGGATCTATTTGTATATGTAATTGAACTTGAATTCCACCTATAAATAGAGCTCAGTGAATTAAATATAGAGTGACCATCTGCCCCATGACTTGTCAAGTAAAGTATAGTAACAGTATTATTTTAGTCTGTCTTTCTGTTCAGATCTACTCTGTGTGTATGAATATTAATGTTGTGATCCCCTTACAGAGCCTTAATCCCACCGGGACAAAGACACCAGCCCGTAATCCTGAATCTCCTCCCACAACGCAGCTCCCTCAGATTGACTGAACACATCTGATTATGTTTTCAACAGTGCGAAAATGCCCCGAAACTATGTGCCAGCTATATTCTTAATGTTCTCCAAATCCTGTCAAACACAGGAAATCACCAGTATGAGCTCTGGTTTTAGTTCCAAGTTTGAGGATCACGGTTAAAGCAGCTGAGAAATTTGAAACCATAATTCAGCAAAAAAAGGGAAAAATATGTCAAGATCACGTCATCTGCGGATGCTTGACCTCTGCAGTCCTGATTTACCCCAATCTCATCCAATAAACCCCCATCGCCTCTGCTTCACTTGGGCTCTACCTTCACTCCCTCCTCCCTCTCTCTCTCTCTGGCTCTATGATTATGTAACACTGCAGCTCTGCAAAGCTGCTGATGTGACAGATCCAAGTACCTACACACACCCAGTGATCAGCCAGATCACGCTGTGCTCTCTGTCCCCAGCTTCTGCCACCGTTATCGATGTGTAGCATTGATTGCTGTCCTCAATAGTCTATTGAACTCTTATGTAACTGGAGCTGAGCCAAAGTGTTTGCTTTTGTCATCTGTCACCTTTTGATATGTATGCATGAACAATTTAAAATCACATATACAAAGTTTAACATTATATGAGAAGGATTTTTACTTATGAAAGACTAAAAATGTGTGTGTGTGTGTGTGTGTGTGTGTGTGTGTGTGTGTGTGTGTGTGTGTGTGTGTGTGTGTGTGTGTGTGTGTGTGTGTGTGTGTGTGTGTGTGTGTGTGTGTGTGTGTGTGTGTGTGTGTGTGTGTGTGTGTGTGTGTGTGTGTGTGTGTGTCCTTGGATGTCATGCAGGAGCAAAAAGGAGAAGGGACAGTGGCAGACAGGGAGAGGTAGCCGGCCTGCACCATGTGACCTCGCCAGCTGTTGCTGTATACTGGTGGGAGAAAGAGAGAGAGAGGGGGAGAGAGAGGGGGCAGGGGGGGGGGGGGGGAATGCGAGGGAGGGTTTTTGGATCTCGCCTGTGCACAATGTGACTGGTGACAATCTCTTGTTCTGCAGAGGGAGGGAGAGAGGAGGCAGCATGGGACACACACACACACACACACACACACACACACACACACACGGAGGGGCAGGGATGTGAAGAGGGTGCTCATGCACACGCACGCACACACGCTCACCTCCTGATTCAGCGGAACAGATTTATTCGTCACCTCTCTCCCTGCAGCAGACTCACTGCTGCGCCTGCTGCACAACAACCAGGCAATCCCCACACAACCCTGCAGCGTGCACCTGCCCCGGTCCTCCTCCTCCTCCTCCTCCTCCTCCTCCTCCTCCTCCTCCTCCTCATCCCACCACCACCACCACCACCCGTCTGTCTGAGTGGATTAGCGGCTCCGGTGCAACCCGGACTGCGGCTCACACACAGACGCAGGAGCTGGCGGAGCTGGGAGTGATGGGAGAGCCGAAGTGCGACGACTGCATTGAGGATGCGCCAATCGAGGAGCTGCGGGACAAATAGATAAGAGGACCAGCCGGAGCTCCTGGTTTCTGCATCGCTGATAAAACTAAACAACTAAAAAAACAACAAACAACCCACAGCTCCTTCCATCCCTGCTGCAGGGACATGATCATCACGATGGGATAGCTGCACCGGAAAAAAAGAAAGTCCTGCCCGTTGCCATGGATACCAGCACGCGAAAATTCACAGTGCGGAGATGGTTCTCCATCTACCTGAAGAACAAGGCGGCGAGGAGCAAGAACAACACCGGCTTCTGCCAGCTGGAGGTGAGTGCGGGAGACGGAAGGGGGGGACACATGCACGTCTGCACCAAGCATAAGAATGTAGCTGTGAAGTAATGGAGAAAACAGCACCTGGCTCATTGTGTGATGGATGAGAGGGTGTGGGGGGGGGGGGGGGACACGGTGCGCACATGGGAGTGGGTGCGCGTTGTTTGGATCGTGGAGTCACTGCAGCGTCATTACAGCTGTTGCTATGCGTGTGTCCATCAGCACAAGAGAAAACAGAGGAGGCAGAGAGGGACACTGTGTTTTCATACAGAGACATGGGGGGGGGGGGGGTGTTATGGAAATGCAGTCAGACAGAAACACTAACAAGCGGCAAGTGGATACAGACAGATTGATGATTCCGTGCATGGCAGCAGTGGGGGTCTATTTATAGCCACAGCAAACCAGTGAGGGGAGATGTGCAGTCTGCAGCACGACCACCTGTACGTCTGGGCTATAAATAGAAAAGAGACTCCCCTCCTCTCTCCTTTGTTGTTGTGGTGCTGATGATGATGATGCAGCTTGACGGGCTCTCTACCTGTGTGTGTGTGTGTGTGTGTGTGTGTGTGTGTGTGTGTGTGTGTGTGTGTGTGTGTGTGTGTGTGTGTGTGTGTGAGTGTGAGTGTGAGTGTGAGTGTTCTCCTCACCAGCAAATGTTTGCCTGCTTGCGATTGTTTACATGTTTGGTCGACAGTCCGTCTCCATCTGTGAGGAGATGTTGTGATGCTCCGTGCCTGGATGCTCTCTTTTCTCAAAGCTCAGGGTCAGCTTCATTTCAGCATCAGCAGATGTGGACTGAGCTGGAGTCGAGGCCTGGAACCTGTTTCTTTCAGGTTGATGGATGTCACTCCTGCTGCCATGTTTAAGGAATGAAGTGGTGATTAATCTTTTAAAGCAGATGTCCACTCCGCTCTCTGCGGGCTGAGACTCACACCTCGGGTCACGTACTGATGCTGCTGAGCACAATATCATCTACTGCAATGCTCAATTCAAAGAGTTACATTGAATAGTAACTCCAACCTGATGGGATCCCCCCCGGTCATCACACCCAGGAGGCGGCTGTAGTTGTTATTTCATGAAAAGCTCTGTTCATTAAATACTCATCTGCACACCTGTAAGGTTTGATGACATCTTGCAGAGTTGTGGTGTCCACAAATAAACATCTGGCACGTTACTCAAAATACCTCTGTGGTATTTCCTGCTACGATAGATGTTAACTACAGAGCTTCTCTCATCTTGATGACCGTGTCAGGCCCTTTACAGCTAAGCTTTGCCATTCACACAGTAGTTCAAGGTTCAAGTTTTATTTGTTATATGCAGGTGAACACTGGGTCAAGTACAATGAAAGGTGTTGGACAAGAAGAAAGTGCTCAGCAGTGCAATAGTTAAATGAAAATAAAAGCAAGATAGAAAGAGCCTGCTATAAAAAAAGTCAAATACAATTCAAACCTAAAACTACATACATTTAAATGTGAAGTGGGACATTTGTTTCATATGAGCTCATACATTTAACTGTTTAGAGTGTGTGTGGATAGTTATTACACCGTGTGTGCATCAGTTGTTTCACATATTTCCGAATAAAGTGCAAAAAGGCAGGAAACAGCTGGAAACAGGGTTGTTACTCATGAGTTGACTGCAGGTCGGGGATCCTGATGGCCTGGTGGTAGAAACTGTTCCTAAGCCTGGTGGAGCGTGCCGTCCTGCTCCTGGACCTTCTGCCAGATGGTAACAGTGGAGGAACAAATGTTCGCTGCGCTGGCTCGGAGCACTCGATGGTGCAGCCAACAACAGGAAGTACATCTATTTGCAGCATTGTCTCTATCACAGGTTCCTCACACACTGCTGGCACAGCCGTCAGAGGCAATTTGGGGTCCAGTATCTTACCCAATGCCACCTTACAGGGGAGACTGGGATTGGACCTGTGATCTTCTGGTTAGTGGACGACCCACTCTTCCTCCTGCGCCAGGATATTTACCATGATCAAAGCCACACTGTGGTAAACAGTGTGTTGGAACGTTTGAACCCAACCTGATATGCTTAGTTTTTAGAACGTGGCCCTCTCATTTTAAAACTTCTCAATAATAAACTTTACATGCTGTGTTTTACCTTGTTTAAATAATGTAATCATTATGAACTGATAGTGATCCACATAAACAAGCCTCAGATTAGAACTATAGTGAAACACTGTTGTGTTGAAGCCAAGTTTAAAAATGATAACAGATAATTCTTTGGCATCCCAGATGTTGCAATCTAGGGTGTGGATCTGCAGTTACTGTCATGTCAGCATATTGGTATTCCTTCAGCTTTGTTTCCTGGATGAGCTGAGGAATTACCATCAGGGGAATCTACGACCTCTTTTCTTGTTATTTCTTTTGAGAAATTCAAACTAATTTCTACAGAAACTTCTTTTAAACCGTTACTATGGAACAGGAAAACAAACAAGCTGTGCTAGTAACACAGCGTCAAGGCTGATGACAGAAATAGCGGAAAAACACTTCACACTGAAGACTGACAGTCACAAAGATCTCATTCCATGATCAGAAGAGGTTTCTGACAGTGGTATTCACCTGCTTATTAAAGTCATAATGTGTCTTTGGAACTTGAAAAACAATAGGAAACACAGATTCACTGCTCACAGGAGAAGTGACTATGTTCCCACGTGCAGCTTGACAAAGAAATGAAACCAGATTTATCACGTAGGACAAATGCATTAACCCCAATGCACTGCAATTGTTTTCTATATTCAGCACCATGCAAAACTGCACATGTGAACGTTTCAACCAAGTGCTTCCACTCTGGGGGGGAAACCTCATGGGAGGAAGAACCACAAAAATCTCATAATCATGCTGCTGAAGCTCATGGAAGCTGTTAGAACAAAATGTCATTTGAACGACTGTCTGTCACTGATTACTGACTCCCGTAAGCATTTCATACTAGATTGAAAGTGGGTGTAAAGCTCTTATCATTGAAAAGACACAGCCAGCTTCACACAGGTACAGTAGCTTGTCCCACTGACCGGTGTGAGCGGTTCCTCAGGTCGGCAGCTGATCATTCGCCTCACTGAGCAAACTGAATGGAATGATAACATTAAACGTTCACCTAGCTGACCTCAGTCCACACCTACCCAGCAAGAACATAATGGCAGAACATAATGGTTCATAAATACCCAGCTTTGTGATTGTATGTGACAGAACAAGCTACTTTATTATCGCCTTTGTTTAATAAGCATAACTCTTTGATTGACAGTAGAATGTGTTTGGATGGACATTTCCCTCAATTTCCTCCACCATCTTGAGTTATTTCAATTTCTGCATTTTTTTCTCTGCTCTTTCTTGTTGTTGTGGCCCTTTTGTCGTAATAAATTGGAATATATCATCCATTGTGTCTTCTCTATAGGATGACAGCATACTGAAGGAGATTGACATCAGCCACCATGTTAAGGAGGGCTCTGAGAAAGCAGACCCTTCTCAGTTCCAGCTGCTCAAAGTGCTGGGACAGGGCTCCTATGGAAAGGTACGGTATACAGGCTGTCGACTGAGACCTACATACATCCAAACGTATCTCATCACACTGCCAGGCAGGGTGGGGGGGGATCTGACTGAGGGTCATGAGATCAGTGCTGACACCATGGGCCTGACGTTAACACACCAGGGCCAAGGCTCAATGCTGCATGCAGGCTTTCCTATGAGGTTTATTATGACTAGGCTGGGCGATATGGCTAATTAATATATTGAGATAAAAATATATATATACATACATATAAATGTATTTACATATATAAAGTGATACATGATTATTGATATTGCACTAGTTTAAACACATTTGGATTCTCTGTTTAGATGTGACTAACAATTTCCTTATGGTTTATTCTATTAACAACACTTTAATCACATAAATGCTAATATACAACACACACATCGTCAACTCATGCTGGTTGTTAAATGTTAAAGCAGCCTCTTAGAAATATAAACTGTTTCGAAAACGTGATGATGTCAGTGACGGTGATGATTTCTCAGGTGTTTCTGGTGAGAAAGATCCGAGGGGTGGACAGAGGCCAGCTGTATGCCATGAAGGTCCTGAAGAAAGCAACGCTGAAAGGTAAACATGAACACGTTAAGCTATTAACCCTCTGACATGTTAAGAGACAAATTATTAATGTATAGGAAATGTAAAATGTTTTTCTTGTGAAGTTTTTGCCTCCTATGCCTGGTTAAAGAAAAGCACTTGTATTTATTTTAATAGCAGTTGTATTTATATATTTGTAGCATCCAAAAACATTTTTACATTAATGACTGAATCTTGACTGAAATGTGTCACACTGCAAAAACAGTCTTGTTCATTATCAGTGGTCATTTGTTCAGAGTTATGTTATTCTCACAGTGACCTACATTCAGGAGGATTTTAGGGACAAGATGTTCATTCAGGAACACTTTGTCATGGTTTCACCGTTTATTGCACAAATGGGAAAACAGTCAAACTTGGCTCTATTCTTTGGACGCTCCCTGGATTAGCCACGCAGCTAATATAAAAAAGGGAACACAAGTAAAAAGGAGGTATTTAAATGGGCCGCTTTGTTGTGATTGGTGAGGGACTGACGAGCAGCCATAAACCAGTCTGTAGCTGACAGATTATGACAGCTGAGCAAAGGACTCTGAATTTGTACAATTTGTACTTTTGATTCAGACAAACTGGTTTTCGTTCAATGGGATTATTGTAAACAAGGAGGTGCTGTAAAATCAGGCTGAGATGGCATGTGCTGATTTAGTGTCTTTGTTGAAGCCTTAATCCTCTTAACCTGCAGCCCCCAGAATTTAAATAGTTATGGTCTCCTCCTGTCAATGCTGCAGTAGCACTCTGACGGTAGTTTCCACTGCAGAATAGACCCCGGAACGCT
Organism: Limanda limanda; assembly: GCF_963576545.1. Lineage (NCBI taxonomy): Eukaryota > Metazoa > Chordata > Actinopteri > Pleuronectiformes > Pleuronectidae > Limanda > Limanda limanda. Next base: position 19,532,211 of record NC_083638.1, read on the forward strand.
GGGATGAATCTAATCCCATTTCCACGTTTTCAATTACCTAAATGCAGTTTCATCCTAAATATAACATACACACGGTATAAGAGGCTCGTCACATTTTATCCGCATTTAGACGGAAAGAACTGAATGTACCAGCATTAATCAGATTGCACTCTGCCCACTGTGTCCTGTTTAGTCCGGGATCGTGTGCGGTCTAAAATGGAGAGAGACATTCTGGCAGAAGTGAACCATCCATTTATAGTGAAACTGCACTACGGTAAGTCTGACTGACTGATGCTGATTTCACTATCGCTCTCTCTAAAATAATATGTCCCCATATGTTCCAACCCAGAAAAAGAATGTCATAGAATAAAAATATTAAATACTCCCCTTAAGAACACGTTCAATCCTACAGACAGCAGCATTACATGCACAGCTACTAGACTAGACTTAAAGTAAATTAGAAGCTCAGACAGTTTGTCTTGAGATTAAAAAAAAAGGAGAAAAAAGAAAGAGAAAAACAAGAACAGTAAGATTATTCCAATCAGAGGGAGCTTTGCATTTGAATGAACTATGTCTTTTTTCTTTAGGAATTCTGGGGAAATTGTATTTGTCTGAGTGGATCTGAGCCAAAAACTGTTTCAAATAAGGAGGACAATTGAAACTCATTTGGCATTGCCCTCTCGATTTGTGTTTCAACCAGCTAGGTGATTTGAATTTTAAACAGTGTTGAGTTTCACAGTATTGACACCTCAGGACGAGTATACATTTAAACAAAGCATTATGCAGCTTAAATTGATTTCCTGTCGTATTTTGATGAATGAATAATTCTGAATGTAAAAGTTTTCCGCTAGAGAGTTGGAATTCTGAGTAAAAGGTGTTAACTGATCAAACATTACAAATGTTATCAAGCCGCCTTTTTGATTCACATAAGCCTGACAAATCAGATCCAGAGCAGAGATTCATGGATTGGATGAAAATAAAAAAAATAAATTATTGTGATGCTTATTGTGTGTGTGTGTGTGTGTGTTTGTCAGCCTTCCAGACAGAAGGGAAGCTCTATCTGATCCTGGACTTCCTGCGAGGAGGAGACCTTTTCACTCGTCTGTCGAAGGAGGTAAGTGTGGGACTGATTTGGCTCCTTCTCTCTTTCACCATCTCCACAGAGAAAAAAACACTTCCAAGCCTTTATTTTTCAAGGTCTGTCATTTATATTAAATATAACACTGATGCAGAATCAATAGGAGTGAAAATACCTGCCATCACTCTCCTTGTCAATGCTGTTTTGTTTTGAGCATCACCTCTATCACTTTGATACTGATGCATTAACCTGTCAGTAAACACACGACCCCACAAGTGACAAGCAATTGTTTTCTATTGAACTGTAGCTTTCCCAAACTAACCCAATTCTATCATATTTTATACTTACGCCTAACTTTTTTTAACATTTGTGAATATTTTGCCGATGTCTTTTTGGATATTTTGGGTTTGATTGTCATGAACCAATTCTCTTCCACATCTCCACCTGTTCCAGGTCATGTTTACAGAAGACGATGTGAAGTTCTACCTTGCAGAGTTGGCCCTGGCCTTGGACCATCTACACAGTCTGGGCATCATCTACAGGGACCTCAAACCTGAGAAGTACGTAAGGCTCCCAATTGTCTATCCATTTATTTTACAAAATTATTTTTAAACCAGATTGTAATATTAATTTCACCCAACAGTATTCTGCTGGATGAAGAAGGAAATATTAAGATAACGGGTCAGTTCATCCAATCGCAGACTACCGCTATCTTATCTTCTGTTTTTGTGTCTTTATGTGTTTTTTCACGACATAGTTCTTTCTTCTCTCCATCTCTCAGACTTTGGATTGAGTAAGGAAGCCATCGACCATGATAAAAGAGCATATTCCTTCTGTGGAACAATAGAGTACATGGCTCCAGAGGTTGTTAACAGGAGGGGACACACGCAAAGTGCTGACTGGTGGTCATTTGGGGTGCTCATGGTAAGAATTGAAACATTGACTTCTTATCTTAAAGGTTCAGTGTGTAGAATTTTGGGACATCTAGTGGTGAAGTTGCATGTTGCAGCTGAATACCCCTCTCCTCACCCTCCCCTTCCAAACATGAGAGACACCCCGTGGTAGCCTTCAGTTGCAATAAAAAGGTGTTAGGTTTGTCCAGTCTGGAGGTTCCATTTTAGCATAAACAACAACAACTCTTACAATTTAGATGAAACATACTTACAAAACATCACTAGGATTATTTCATATTCAATTTCGGCCAATAGATCCCTTTCACCTTAATCTTACACAGTGAACCAAGCTGTACAAGTTTCATGTTTTGGGTGCTGTAGTGTATATTTATGCCTATTATTAAAAACACAAGACACATAATATAATAATATACATATGAGACAAGGACTCTTAGATCACGTGATTTTCTAAATTTGTATTTTCTTCCGGCAATAAATGTACTATCGTGTGTGGCAGAATGGCCCCATCACTTTCAATAATCATGAATCTGCTTGATTCTGCTTGGTTTGTTAGTCTGGTGGCTTATTTGACTCATAATGAACAGGAGATTAACATGCACTGACAGCTGGCTGTTACATCAGGGCACTAGGGAAGGTGTCACCCCCTATCTGCCCTTGGCAAGTATTTGGAATTTAGAAAATTCTAAAAACAAACCAAAAAAAGTCTGAATTGTGCTGCCGAACTACACAGGGGTTTGAAAACTGAAGAAGGACGAAGTATAAATTAAACAGTATTTATGGAAAAATCCATAACTATGATTTTCATTTAATTGGAAACATTGTGCTGTAATTTTTGAGACAGTATTTCAGACGTGCTGACAGATTTGTTGCCACTCATAAAAGTCATCAGGCTGTTTATGAGCTCCATTAATCTATACCAGGACTAGTTATGCGTTTTATAATTCTATATATTTGATTCATATTTTGTGGAGTTTGATACAATTTATTTATGTATCTCTAGCTAGTGATGTAATATTTAGCATTTTAGTAGTTATCAGTCTCTGTTTTAGGCGTAGACTAATGCACGGTTTGTTGAAACAAATTTATTAGATTATTTCGAAATACAACATGATCTACTATTAACTCAAATATATTTTTCGCACATATGGTGAATAGACATACAGGTGATTGAAATAGTTCTTTAAGTGTTGTTTAGTTTTGACACTAAGGTTCATAAAGGTCACTGATTAAAAATGATTATTAATGTATGATAATCTGGGTGTGGTCGAGGAAGATCCAAAGAGAGGACCAGAAAACCCAGAGTCCTGTCAGATCAGGCAGAGTGCAGTACCATTCAGTGATAAGCAGTAAACAGTGGAATAAGACTTAAGCAATATATTTCATTCTTAGACAGACGCCTCTCTCTGCGAATATCCCCGATGAAGGGCTCCCAGATCTTAAGAAACTTAAAGTGGGAACTTGACTGAGCAAATTTCTCTGAGGTATAAACATGAAACCATGTCATTATGCCATTTATTAAAGCAAGGAGGAGAAACAGATTTTTACTCCCTCAGAATAACCCTTTTAGCTTTTATCATACCGAACAGGGCTTGCTGTTAGACCGATGGAAGAGTCAGGAAAGACTATCAAGAATTAACTGTGTGCTGTAAATGTCGCTGTATTGAAATACATCATCCAAAAAACTCCTAAGCTTGGGGCAGAACCAGATAGTGCACTGGTTTTAAATAAAATATCAAAGCTCAAACAGTTCCCTAATGTTGCAAATGAATGAAACTTGCATTGAGTATACAAGTTTGACACACTTTCCAGCTGACGTGTTCTGATCCTTTGTTATTGTCTGTGTTCCAGTTTGAGATGTTGACAGGATCGTTACCATTCCAGGGAAAAGATCGAAAGGAAACAATGGCGTTTATTCTGAAGTAAGACTCAATAAACTGTTTGCATTTATTATTGTTATTCTTAAAGCCTTTAATTTATCACCAACTCCTAAAAGTGTCTGGATACAGATTATTTAAATTGTTGAGTTTTAAATTGCTTAACAATATTTAACACATATTTTTGATGTGTTATGTTTCATTAGTGTCTTGTTCTCAGTGTCTGAGAAGTAACGCTGGTTTTCCTTATACACAGAAAGAACAGGAAGTTATTGCATTTAGCTTGTATATTCTGATACCGTCCTCTTTCCCACTGCAGCCTCTTTTCTATGTTTTATATTATTTTTCACACTATTGGTTGTTCATACTGCGAGTACATTAACATGTTTCTTGTTTTGTCTTCACAGGGCGAAGCTGGGAATGCCTCAGTTCCTCAGTCCTGAGGTGCAGAGTTTATTAAGGGCGCTCTTCAAGAGGAACCCTGCTAATCGACTAGGTAGTGTATACCACACGGGTCTTACATGGAGGGGGGAATAAATGTAATGGAGACAGTAAGGCAGCGCAGAATTATTTAAAAAAACAGGTCGGTGAATATAAACAACTTGCACATAAGTCCTTTGGAGACAAAGCTTTAAACCCTCATCCCTGTGTAGTGAAGTTAAATTCAACAAATCCGTCCTGTTAATAGTTATGATGACGTCACTTAAACAATACAAAAGCTAAAACAGTGGTTTGTATTTCACAGCTTTACATTACATTACATATCACTTAACTGAGGCTTTTATCCAAAGCAACTTACAGTAAGTGCATTCAGCTGCCACATCCACACGACAGCTCCGTGAAATTACACCATTTGGGTCCAAGCAGCCAAATCCTTACGGTGGTCCGTAAGGAATAATACAAACTGTTTTCCTTCTCCCTGTGTGTCGATTCAGTTTATAATGAACGGGTGTTTTTGCCAAACAGATGTACGATGAACAATGACACCATTCTCTCCATCTGCTTATGTCTGTGTGACTGATAGGTGCGGGACCAGATGGAGTGGAAGAAATAAAAAGACATCGCTTCTTTGCGTCAATAGACTGGATTGTAAGTACAATGTGTCAGAATATTCTTCATTCGACTTCATTTAAGCCATATATAGATTTTTTTCAGCGAGACTTTTCTAAATTATACTGTTATCTTGTATTATATAAATGTCATTATACACAAGCTGTATACACAATACAGAAACATAACATCTCTGTGGATGCTGTAGTTGTTGTCTCATATCATCGAAATCCTGCAGCTGTTCTTCCACTCACTCTGAAGATGCAGACAATTATTAAACATCCTCATAGTTTAAGTTTAGTGTAAAAATCCCAAACTTCCCTTCGTGGGTGTCTTACCCAACTTGAGTGTAACTAATCCTCTTATCTATAATAACCTTTCTCACACAGAAAATGTGTTAATGTGCAAATGCTCCGGCTCCAATCATTGCCCTTTGATAGCGTCATTTAACCTTGACATCCACCCGACGTGCGCTGCTTAAAAAGGATCATTCTTCCAGCCATGAGTTTCTAGTTAAGGAGCCTGTCAAACATCACAGAATCATGCTGAGGGACTCCATTTGTTCAATGGCGAAGTGGAAAGCTCTTCCTTTAGGCGCTGTGTTACATGTCAGCAACATTCATGCTGCAGAGGCCTTACGTTGCATCCCCCCCGGACACGAGCAACTCAGCAAAATGTCATTAGTGAAGAGCAGAGCACTTATGTAACTACTGTATACGGGATGATTTCAGGGTTTTTAATAACATCATTTTGGACAGTATGTGCTGCACAGTGTGAGTGTGAATACCAGCTTTCCCCTGTGTAAAGAATAGACATCTTCTATGCCTCAAAATGTATAGTAACCATACTCCCTGCATATTTGTCTATAGTAGAGAGACATATAGATTATACACCAAGCAAAAAAATAACTTGGAGACCTTGTGGTCAAACTGTTGAATCCATTTTTTTATCGGAGATGTTCGGAGGGTCTGTGATTCCTGTTTATCCACTGTTGTGAGAAGTGATGCTCTCGTCTCTAACAAAATCCACCATTATCTGCTTCACATGCTCACTAATCTCTGCCCTCGCCACCCGCTCGCACATTAGTCCTCACCATTACTTTTACTACCTACTCGCCTCCTGCCAAACACAATTTTTCCTATTTACAGATGGTGTCGCTGGCTTGATGTGACAAGCTATCAGTAAGAGGCTTACCCTCTCCTCCACACTATGCTAATTAAATCACAGCGCAGCATCAGGCCCAATGAGCCCTATCTCTGTCGGCATCATCTCCGAGTTTATGGGAATCTTCTTTGACTTTTTTTTTAAACTTTTTCTTTTAATTTTGAGGAATTTCTCTCAGAAATCTGATGAAAGTGACAGAACCGGGAATGTCTCAGCAGCTGAGCAGCACAGAGGATGTCCATTGCAAATCAAATAGTAAATATCAGTTTGGTTAGTGGTCACAGACCCACCATGAATAAAGCTTCAGCAATCCTTCCCCCAATGTTGCTGATCTCTGCTGCAGTTCTTTAATGTGTTAGCAACTGACATTGCGAAGGTGACATCTGCAGGCAATACTTTGTATTACACTTACTCAAATAAAAACATTTTGATCTGAACTCTCTTCTGGTACATGATGGGCAGAGCAAAGCTTTCATTCGGCATCACATTACACTGCCTAAAATAACATAGATTACTTTTTCATCACTGTCTTTAAAAAACATCAACCAAACACGCCAAATATAATTTTGTGGCCTAGTTTATATTGGCATTAATTATTTTATTTTCTTCTGTTCAGATTAAAGTTTGTTTCTATTCTCTGATCTTCTCATTAAGTTTTAAGATCGGGCTGTGTGAATGTTGTGGAACACAAATCGTATAATCGAGTGACATTCTAAACAATTACTTAATGCTTAAAGTTGTGTTGGTGACTCTTTCCAGGATACTTTAACATTACGTTGTCTTGTAAAGTTGCTCCATCTGTTGTTGTTGTTGTTTTTTGTAGAAGTTGTTCAAGAGGGAATTGAGGCCTCCTTTCAAACCAACTGTCGGGAGACCTGAAGACACTTTTCATTTTGATCCCGAGTTCACCTCCAGAACACCAACTGGTAACCAACACACACACACACACACACACACACACACACACACACACACACACACACACACACACACACACACACACACACACACACACACACACACACACACACACACACACACACACACACACACACACACACACACACACACACACACACACGGTCTGACCTTGACGGTGACTGCATCTTGTCTGGTGAGAGCCCTGTCACAGAGCTGGTCTCTCTCTACAACCCACGGGTGACGGAGAACCTGAGGATCAACACATTGATGATGATTTCGTGATGCTTTATTTCAACAGCTCACACACACACACACACACACACACACACACACACACACACACACACACACACACACACACACACACACACACACACACACACACACACACACACACACACACACACACACACACACACACACACACACCACACTGTTATATTGTAGATATTGATACATATACATACCATTCAAAGCATAGATTAAATCAACAAATGTATCAGAAAATCATAGAAAACTACTGTGTTAACATTTGTATCTTTGTGTGTTTGCATATCCAGATTCTCCGGGCATCGCTCCCAGTGGGAACACACACCAGCTCTTTCGTGGTTTCAGCTTTGTGGCAACGAATCCGAATCAGGAGGCCAGTGTCGCTCCAGTGGCGACTTCTCGTCAGGAGGTGACCAACATGGACCCCATCGCAAAGGTAGCTGTGTCTTTAAGAAAACAGTTCATGTCCTGACCACACCTTATTTAATACTGACACCCACATTTAATAAAGTCATTGAGTAAATCACTGAATTAAACTCTGTGACACATAAACAGTCTGTATAATTAAGTGACTTATTGTTTAATGATGCTCACATTTATAACTGTTACCGTCATGGCCGACCGTCAGCTCCTGAATAAACAAAGCAGTTACTCAAACTCACACACCTAATAACTCTACGATCTCTGTGTGGACTTCTGTTCCCCGCAGCATCTCCGAGGTGACATAGCGTTCAGTGAGGTTTACGAGCTGAAGGAAGAAGTCGGACAGACCGCGACCTCTGTCAGCAAGAGGTGTCTGCACAGAGTTACTGCTGTGGAGTATTCAGTGAAGGTACTGGACACTAAAGCTCATACAAAGTCTGCAGATGTTCTCTTCACTTTTCAGTTCAGGTCAGTTCTGGGTTAAACAGTGAGTGAATGCAGTGCTTCAATAAAAGGTAGAGTTTTTTATTGTGGACGATGGCAATAAAAACAAAAAGGCACTGACAAATATCCACTAAAACCACACAATAAAACAGTTACAACAATAAATACATTAATTAAATCTTCCCATCCTAGTCTCTATATCCTGGATGAGTGAACCATTACGGGAGGAAGTTCGATTATTAAACAAAGCCTCTGAAACAATCTGCTAAATTCATCCTGACCTTTAGAATATTTAGTTTTTCACAATGTGTCCTGTTTGTTTCCAGATAATTGAAAGAGCGAGGAAAGATCCATCAGAGGAGATTGAGATTCTGTTGAGATATGGACAGCATCCAAATATTATCACCCTGAAGGATGTAAGTGTAACACAGCCGCACGTCACAGCTTCATAATGCTGTTTAACTGTTAAATCCAGTGAGAAGCTGGAGATCTTTCTTTACCACATCATTAAATAGAGGATATCATTATTTTCCTTCAGGTTTTTAATAAGCTACATTTCTCCCTGTAGGTGTTTGATGATGGTCAGACTGTTTTCCTGGTCCAGGATTTACTGAGAGGCAAAGAGCTGCTGGACAGGGTTCTGACGGTGCCAAGTTTCACAGAGAGAGATGCATCAGACATCGTCTGCACGCTGGCCAAGACTGTGGAATACTTACACTCACTGGGGGTGAGACGGAGACACAGAGGAAAAAAACTCTAAGCACAGGACTTCATGATGTTGTTATACTGACTCGCAGAATACTTAATGTCTCTGCTTGATTTAGTAGATTAAGTGTCAGTAAAAGCATTGTGTTGCTCTGTGAAAGTCATCTTACGTTCATGTGATTTTGTCTGTGTATGTCTCTCCCTTTTCTAGGTGGTGCATCGAGACCTGAAGCCCAGTAACATCCGATACTCCGACGACACTGGACGTCCAGAATGCATCAGGATTTGTGACTTGGGATTCGCCAAACAGCTTCGAGCTGAAAACGGCTTGTTGATGACGCCGTGTTACACAGCTACGTTCATGGCTCCTGAGGTGCGTCAGTCGTCTCAATCACAAACAAGTGTCTACTTTTATGAAACAGCCATTAAAAAATACATTTAAAACTATTTTTGTCAGAGGAACTGATCTCACCCTGAAATGTTCATGTGTGTGCAGGTTCTGAAGAAACAGGGTTATGATGCAGCCTGTGACATCTGGAGTATGGGGATCCTGCTCTACACCATGATAGCTGGGTCAGTTTAGAGTTTGAAGCTCCGCCTCCTACTGTAGAACACATATGTTTTCAATCAACTCTGCTATGGAGGTTATTTCTAATAATCTTCTGTACAGTGGGTTTTATCATCTCTGGATTTTATTATGTCAGAGGTTGCACATTTTAGAAAGTCCTCTTTACATCTGACCTATTCTCTGTTGTTCTTATTCACCAAACTTTTCTGTTGCACTCTGTAATTTTTATATTGACATTGGTCAGGTTCAGCCCGTTTGCCAGCAGCCCTGAGGACACAGCCGAGGAGATTCTGGCTCAGATCGGCAGCGGGAGAGTCACCATCACAGGAGGGAACTGGGACCTGGTGTCAGATGCTGCCAAGGTGAGAGTTGAACATTTTTTGGGGGAAATGTATCGATATTAAATGGTTTTGTTGCAGATATAATAATACAATTACTGTCTAAATATACTAATACCACCTGTGTGTGTCTCCATACTGTTTGTATGTGATAGGACATTGTGATTAAGATGCTCCATGTGGATCCTCACCAGCGCCTGACTGCTCCCCAGGTACAACATGTAGAATGACGTATAATGTGACTTAGTGTGAGGTTAGGTTATAGATCAGGCTTGCTACTATTTGATGAGCTGTTGAAATAAAGCATCACGAAATCATCATCAATGTGTTGATCCTCAGGTTCTCCGTCACCCGTGGGTTGTAGAGAGAGACCAGCTCTGTGACAGGGCTCTCACCAGACAAGATGCAGTCACCGTCAAGGTCAGACCGTGTGTGTGTGTGTGTGTGTGTGTGTGTGTGTGTGTGTGTGTGTGTGTGTGTGTGTGTGTGTGTGTGTGTGTGTGTGTGTGTGTGTGTGTGTGTGTGTGTGTGTGTGTGTGTGTGTGTGTGTGTGTGTGTGTGTGTGTGTGTGTGTGTGTGTGTGTGTGTGTGTGTGTGTGTGTGTGTGTGTGTGTGTGTGTGTGTGTGTGTGTGTGTGTGTGTGTGTGTGTGTGTGTGTGTGTGTGTGTGTGTGTGTGTGTGTGTGTGTGTGTGTGTGTGTGTGTGTGTGTGTGTGTGTGTGTGTGTGTGTGTGTGTGTGTGTGTGTGTGTGTGTGTGTGTGTGTGTGTGTGTGAATGTAGGTGTGTAGATAACCATTAGGACGAGCATATTATCTTTTTATTAATACCATATTAATACAAAGAAAACAACATCAGTGTAAATCTAAATATTTGCTAATGAAAATATAGCACTTGCATTAAATTAAAAACAAACCAATAATTCTGCTCTTTAAACCTCCAATAGCAGCCTAACTTCACATTTGATTTAAAAATGAATAGTGTAGCATAAGTGTGTTTTCTGAAAATGAAATACTTTCATATTTTTTAAATATATTCAAATATCTTAAGACTCTGTAGGTAGAGATTGAGTTTTGAATTTATTTTTAATTATACCATCTGAACTTAAGTGTTTCAGTGTTTGAATACAAACCCTATATTGTTTTAAATGTATTAATCTTTTAAAGTTTTTATTCTGCAATTATTTAAAAAATGTCTTTATCTCATAAATATATACTTGCATTGTTTATGTTAGCATCAATAGAATGTATTGCAATGTAATATACTGAAATATGTTTGTGTAAGTGTCCATAAGATGGAGCTGTTTGCTAGTTATTGGTTGCTTGTATGCTGGACCACAATGCTGTCATTTCGTCAGTGTGATATAATGTCTGTTTATTATGTTCCACCAGGGGGCGCTGTCGGCCACCTACTCTGCTCTGAAACGCTGCACTCCCACTCCCGTCCTGGAGCCTGTCGAGGCCTCCAGCCTGGCCCAGAGGAGGGTGATGAGGAAACTGGGGAGTCCGGAAGTTAGTTCAGACCCCAAAGACAAGGAGTAACTCCAAAGAGATGAACTGTAGTAGGCCCAAAACATGAGAGAAGATCTACTCTTATTTTGAAAAGCACAAACCTTGTGACGGCAGGCTCGCGGGCCGATAACCTGAATGTAGCTGATCAGAGAAACCAGGATATTCTACACATGGTGGCAGGTTTTTAAATAAACTTTAGGAACTAAACCCAATTTACTAGCCTTGACATTAAGATCAATTTTAAATCTTAAAATTCTAAATATGATACTCTGTGATCTAAGATCCATCACATGTATCTGCACAGAGAACATGACAAATATATATCTAATCTGATCTTGCCCTCCAGACTTTTCCATAGTCTGATCATCGTATAAAATTACCATGGATTTCTATCCATATTTACTTATATTTTATTCATACATGTCAGAATAAAATTACGCTATAGTGCAATATATACGGATGCACTGTTACCTGCCTTGATCCAGCTGGAAAAATGTCCACCACAATCAGAGATCAGCACTTTTCTATGCTACACTACAACATGCCAAATAAGTTTCCATGTTCAGCACATACATGTACGTCAGCCGGAGGTCATGGACAGATAAACGTTAACGCCATCTTCCAGCATCATGACTCTCAAGGTTTTTTGTCCTATCAGTCTTCTTAAATCTGCAGTTATGCATGTTACAGGTGTTAATATTCTACCAAAGGGAGTTGTAACAATACCATTGAAGTCTTACTGTTCATAATAAGCGTAATAATTTCACTGTTTCTTCCAGAAATGCAGCCTTTGCCTCTTGTAAAAAAATATGATGTTTAATGTGTCACTGCTGCACTTCCCAGTCCACATATTGTGGTGACAACACTTAGTTTGTCGTGCGTTTTCATAACATATTTGAGACGTCATCTGGCTTCAGAGTAGTCATAAATCTGGGGAGCAGAAGCAAAACTCTTCAGCCTGTGCTACTTTGTATTATTTCAGTCAGATAGTTCATCATTGTGTGTGTGTGTGTGTGTGTGTGCGTGTGTGTGTGTGCGCGCTCAGCTGTTGGCTCCTGTGTGCTGTAAGTGTCTGAAAGCCAAAACGTTTGTGTCAGATGTTTGTATGAGCTGTCTGTTGCTGCTGCCCCCAATTGTAACTAATGAGCTGTACAATCACAAATACGAGGTAAGACTGAGCGGAGCGGGTTTGCAGACGTGAGTTAACACACCTGTGTGTTGGTCCAGTAGCAGTGTTGTACAGTTTACTAGTAGGAATCTAGATCCTTCCGCCCCACAGTTTAATAAGCATACTTACCGGTCAGAGGCAAAACAAAATATATTGTGTGTAACCAATAAGCACTGTAGCGGCAATACAGCATTTTCTGTAAATATATTATTTCCTAATAGACAAACTGTATGTGTTGTGTTGCACTGCTGGACTGTGTGAGGGGGAGCTGGGGCTGATGCAACTTTGAGTATATGCAGATAAAACTGTACATAGTGTGTCGTCGAGGTAAAGCTGTAAATACTATACTGTTGAATTATTTTAAGAGGTAAATACATTGCAATCGTGTAAATATACTGTTCTGCACAAGCATCAGCAAACACCAACACTGTACATATTGTGTTTGCAGATATATTAATGGTACATGCAGCGTAATACTGTGATGTGCATCCATTGCTCAGAGTGTACATACTGTCTATACCCGGCCAATCAATGAAATAATTGGCTGGAATGCCAAAGTTTTACAAATAAAGGAAAAGGACAGAAAAGCAGTGAAATGGATTGAAGTGTTTTTAATCATGTATGTCATTACTTACACACGTGTGCTTGCGTGTGTGTGTGTGTGAAGAGATGTACAAACACAAATCAGGATGTTTGGCTGAACACTCATAACTCTGATAGTCGGACACTATCAGCAGGTTTCTTCTATGTGGAATCCAGCGTTTCTCATATAATCTGGGTTTGAATAAATACAACTATGAATGCTTTTTAAATTCGTATCGCTTATGTTGCAGCACTGCTGCATTTGTTTGTATATTTCTTAATATTTAAATTTAAACCATCACCTAGATAAGCAAAGTAATTACACAATCGCATAATTTTCACTTATTATTTCTGAAACCATAAAACAACAACTGACCTACAAGATGTAACAGTTTGATGGATGAATAAGCAGCAAGTGATAAAGCAGAGCTGAGATGTGGGACTTACAGCCTCTGTGTTGTCACTATAAATCTACTAATGATATACATAATTATAATAAGTACGACAACAGTTAAAATGACCAATGAACATGGAGCTTTTTGTTGAGATTGGTTTTTATCCCTCATGTTTTTTGTCAATTTGTAATACATGGTCACGAATATGTTTAAATGTCCGGCAGCAGTTTTATTTTATGTCAACCCCTCTATGAAAAAATAAATCTTCATAAATAAAATTAAAAATCATATAACAAATCACAAGGGCTATGATGCAAGGAATTAAGTTGATGAGTGAAAGCATAGTTCCAAGACAAGCAGAAATAAAAATATATATAATGCTGAATTAACACAATAAAATTATAATCAACTGTAGTTTATGCTTTAAATATATATATATATATATAAGAGGCAACATTAAACACATGTAAACTTGATGTTCAGATAGTGTGAGAGGTTTAACTAACAGAATGTGACAAATTATGAAAAGTACTATTACCAGTCTGTGCATTATCACGTCAGTGATATTTTACATTCAGCACACTGGGTCACACATAGCACCGAAACCATTTTTTCCCTGAAATCAGTAGATCAGTTTGTCAGAAGTCAAGAAAGAAAAACAGATCAGCTGGAACTTTTAAAAACAGGTTTGGCGAGCTTGTCGTTTTTTCCCCTCTTCTGACTGGTTCTGACTCCTTTGAGCTGCGTCCAGATATAAATGACAAATGTTCATATTGAGCTTTTCTAGCCCTGATGATCACCCAAAGCTTCTTTCCGTTTTACCATACGCCCATCGCACACACACATTCACACCGTGCATCCATGTGCAGCACTTTCTCCATCACCCACACACTGCTGTCAGGGGCAGTTTGGGGTTCAGCTTCTTGCCCAAGGACACTTCGGGCAGACTGGGAGTGTTGGAAAGTGGACGACTCGCTCTACCTCCTGAGCCACAGCTACCCCAAAATGCTACGAGTCCGATACTGTACAGTTTAAAGTATCGATTACATATAATATTAGAAATATAACATTTTGTAGTCAATACCAAAGTATTTTGTATTATTATTTTTGATAAATGTTTATTGTCATACAGATTTATTAGGTGGGAGGTGAGTTACTGTATCTAACCTTTCTCTCTGTCCTTGATCTTGTGGCAGCAGGCACTGGTGAGAGCCACTAGATGGCAACCAATCACAGGCTTTTCTCTTTCCATTTTCTTTGCAGAAGTTCTCCCTTTAGATCCATAATCTCTGGCAAAAAAAGAAGAGGCAGGAAAAAAAACTCTTTAATTTATATCAACCACCGCGCTCACACTCTGTTCCATAAAAGCTTTTAGCAGGTGCTGAGCTGATGTGTCAGGTGGGTGTGGCCGGCTCATCAGGCCTGACATTTAAGTGCAGTAGTGCTCTGAGCAAAAGGGATTGTAGGATATGAGTAGATACAGATGACAAGCCCCCCTGCGAAGATGATTGCGGTGGAGTGACAAGAGGAGAGCAAACAACAGATCGAGGAAGGAGAACATGTCAGGAGGGGACACATGAAAGGCAAAAGAAAGAGAGGAGAAGAGCTTCCAGAAACAATAACTCAACCCAACAATTACAGCTTCCTCAGAATTTAGATTATCTTTCATAAGAGGGAGAACTTTGATATTTAGTATTTAAAACTTTATTTTCTTCTTCCTTCTGATTACAACTTTCTTCTTCAAGGTAACATCTTTTATAGCTTCAGCAAATCATTTTAATTTGCGTTGGCACTCATTCCAATCAGCTCTGTTTTCAGGTTTTCCTTCTGAATGTCCTTTCAGTAGGAAACCTGGACGAGCTGTAACCAGACACCAGAGCAGCGTGTGACACTGAACTACCAAAGTGCCCTTGGGCAAAACACTGAGTTCTTACCTGGGGGTGTTGATTTGACCTCTGAACTTCCTGAAGAGAGAAAGTAAAAAGACACTAAGATTTATTGCATCTAGCAAAGTCATTTAATACAGGTAAATACAAGAGCTGCTTGAAATCTTATTCTTGTAAATATGTAAACAAGCAGCATTCATAATCTGCTGTGTGTTAATGACACACTCACTTGATTTTATTCTTTTATTTTTGTAACTCCCTTTATTTTGTAGTATTCTTTTTTGTATATTCACTGCCCTATCCTTTTTTATTCATCGAAAAATACTTAAAAATCATCTGATTGCTATAAGAATGATAAACATGACACAAGCAAATATAAAGTTGGGAGAACTCCTACAAGAAATTATATGTAAAAAATGGTTCACATCACATTGTACTATATGCAGTAGGTAGAAAAACTAATATTTGTTTCATCTTTCTTTATTTCAACAGCAAAGCTTGAAAATTTGCACAAGATGATGAATGAAAATGTTATTAAATCTATTTTGCTATTACAGGTGAAAAATATTTCATTGGGCTCAGTGTTCCTATAGATAGCAGCTATTTAATTTTAGATTTTAAAGCCAAATGCTTTTTTAAAAGTTGATTGTGCAGGAAGCAGATCCATCTAGTGGAGAGGTGTTTCCCAATGAGGGATTTTATAGGAGCTCTTCTCATCTCATACTGATTGTGGATGACACAGATCACTAAAGTATGTCTCATCATATTGTTGTAAAGATGAGGACGGATGCAAGGAAACAAAAGCACCTCATTTAATGGATGTTAAATTCAAATCACAACAGTGTGTATTGTGAAGCTGTATCTGTTTGTCCTCCAAAGATTCCTCTTCCCTCGTACAGCAGAGGCTCTGAAGACAAGCGACATGCACACTCTTGACAAGGACGGAGATCCCACCACCTATGGCACTGGGTGTACGTGCACACACACACACACACACACACACACACACACACACACACACACACAGACACACACACACACACACACACACACACACACAAACACACACACACATAAACCCTCGGACACCCTGTGGCACTGCAGCTAGACCTGCCACTCGGACGTTCACCGAATCAGACGGACAAATCTCTAACAGACGGCTCCTGACACAGAGATTATAACCGTGACAGGAGAAGTGTGTGCAGCTGTGGGTGGTGGAGTTTACAGCGGGGGTGGGGGGGCGGGGGTGATGGGGGTGAGTGGATGGATGGATGGGTGGGTGGTGGTGGGGAGGGGGGGTGAACTATTTGTACATTCACACATTTGAGTCGTGTCTCCCACCACACAGGTCTCGGAGTCAAAGTCAGTAAAGTTACTTCAGCTTGGAACATGTGTACCTGTGTTTGAACTGATTGTTCATCAGTGTGTGTGTGTGTGTGTGTGTGTGTGTGTGTGTGTGTGTGTGTGTGTGTGTGTGTGTGTGTGTGCGTGCGTGCGTGCGTGCGTGCGTGTGTGTGTATGTGCCAGCCATCAACTTCATATTTGTGACACCTTAATTATTAACAACCACAAAATATTTTCACCTAGAATCAAACCAGGCTTCGGTGTCACTGCATCACGGTGCCGAGCTGTGGATGCGATGGCTGATGGGACGCAGTTTGATATTTCCTGCCACAGCTTTGAACTATCAACAAATTGCCACAATAATGGCGATACAATCATGTAATCCAAACACAAATACACTCACGAGTCAAAGGTGCCAGTGGAGGATAAGTGACGCTCCGCAGAAAGTCAATTAATCTTTTCAGCAGTTCCCCCCCTTCCCTCCGCCCTGCTTAAAAGCTTCATTTACCTCCTATGGAGAAGAGATAGAAACACCATTAGTGAGATGATGGCAGGACTGGAAAGGGGGAAAGGAGAATCTCACAGTTGGATGAGCTGAAACAGTATAGGCCGCCATCTCCTCAAAAGTGTGTGTGTGTGTGTGTGTGTGTGGGCGAAAAGGCGAGAGCATCTTCTGCGTGGGTGAGCTCAATTAGGTTCTGTCTTGATTATCAAAGGTAGTGGTGTACACAACTTTTAAGACGGAAGTGTGCCTCAAATCCCGGGGATGGCAGAGGGTGGGCCGACCCCGGAGAGTTACGATTTGGGCAGACAGTGGTGGAGATGTGGCCAAGAGGCTTTCTGCTGCAGAGGGATGCAAGCATTAGAGGGGGTGAGACCCCGACCATTATTTTCCGTATCTAAACTGATGTCTGTGTGGGTCTGTACATGTGTGTGTGTGTGTGTGTGTGTGTGTGTGTGTGTGTGTGTGTGTGTGTGTGTTTGTCGCATGGGACCCCAGCTGGATACATGATATTCATGTGTGTTTACGTGAACACGTTGGAGTGTGGGAAATGCCAGTGAGCATATAGGCTCTGCTTCACTGAGCTCGGCTGGAGCACAATTGGGGTTCTTCCTGTGCAAAGAGGTCAAAACACACACACACACACACACACACACACACACACACAAAGAGAGAGAGAGACAAACACAAATAAGGAAGTTTGGCTGAATACGCATGACTCCGATTATCAAACAGTATGTAAATGAGGTTTCTTCTATCTATGCCGAGAGGACCAATTCCCATATGAATGTCGATTATTAGAATGAGTCACGCTGTGGATGCTTGTGGAATTCATCTCACTTATTTTACATTATTGTTGCATCCTTTTGTCTATTTCTTGACATTTAAAATTCAAGCCACCTGTTTTAAAATTACAGGTGCAACGTACACAATCCTCGCTCTCATCTTAATCACTATATAGGTCTGATCCCAGGGCAGCAGGGTTTTACGTGGGTTAATAAAGTTGCTGTTAGAAGAAGGTCAAGTTGAAGTGGTAGACAGAGAGAGGACAGAAACCCCCTGGGCTGAGGACATGAGGGGGGGAACTGCAGGCAGGAGGGCCTAGTCTCCATCTTCTTAATTACAAGGAGCTTCCAGGCACCGGCCCTGAGGACTGATACACGCCAATAACATGCATGTGGTTCAATATGTGCTCTATTACATGCTCCGTGTAGCTCAGACTTCTTCGGGGGACAACAGGCTCGGGGCTGCATCAAAAGGCAAACTCATCACTTAGGAGTCTGCAAACAGTAGCAATGACGGCACGTGACTAGAGCTATGCCTCTACATCTCCTGCCATGAGAATGTGAGTGTGACTTGTAAGGGAAATATAACAGTTGACCATAATAATCATGTTTAATTCCCCTTTTGATTGATCATGATTGAATCTCTTACGATGGTCTTCTTGATCATGCTGTTTTCTTCCTGTAGACACTGAATGTATATAGGCCTGAGTGTTTTAACTAGGCATCGTTGTATTCATGTGATCGAAGGATCTCAACCTTTTACTGTTTAACATACCCCAACCAGAGTGGGAGGGGTTAGCCGAATGTATAAAGACAGTGAACTGTTTTCTATCTGGGTGCATATTACAAACTAAACTTTGTGGTATGCACCATGCTCTGAGCATTAAAGTGTGACAATACCGTAAGAGAATTGTGTCTCGTTTCCTCGTTGCTAAGGTGGGATTGTAGAAATTGCCACGACAGACTCCACGTGTCTGTGGGCCAGTTTGCACTCGTCTAGTGTGTATAAACAAATGTTTTGTCCCAGTTAACAAGGTCCCAGTCGGACTAAACCTATTTGGCATTGGTCCGCTGATGCTGGTGTGTGTGTGTGTGCAGGCAGCAATACATATATATATATAAATATACGCAGGCATGTGTGCGAATGTAGCAGCCAGGGGGATAGCATGCTGCCGCTGCTGACACTGGGCCTGTCTGTCTGGTGTGCCCCTTTCTGCACCAGTAAAGCTGGCACTGCCTCCTGCCTCTGCCCAGCCGGGTCGCAGTGCGCCAGCTGGGCGCTACCAGGAGAGGCCCTGCAGAGAGAGGACGCAGGTCAGCCGTGACAGAGGGACAGACAGAGAGAGAGAGAGAGAGAGAGGGATTTGTCAAGGTTCAGACACAGAGGAGGGAGGCGAACACACCCGGAGAGGCGAGTTATGAATTTAGAGGGAAGAGAGAGGGCGTTAAGGTGAGAAAAGAAAGACATATCCAGGAAATGGAGAGAAACCAGTTCTGATTTTTGTGTAAGTAGATCCCTGAGTAAGTGAGTTGTGTAAGTAAATCCCTGAGGACTTACAAAAGCAAAATATGTACGCTATACACATTCATCCCTGCTAAAGTAATTCAAAACAATTATGAAATTATTTGTTACTGCTCATATTTCCCTGTACTGTTGGTCACAGTTTTAGGATCATGAAAGCCCAGATTAAACTGCATTACTATTTAAAACCACTCTATTCTTGCACATATTGGCATTTTAAAATTGGCCAGAAATCACAAATCTATTGTTAAGCTCCTACAAATGAAAGCAAACTGTTTCTAACTAGTTCCCATCACATATAAAAATCTCATTCAAAATAGAAATAGGGTACAATTCTCATTCATGACTTTATTATTTTGTGGAATTTCAGAAAGTTTTCACAAAAACATTATTGTAGTACAAAAAATGTCCAAATATCTAATCGTCTGTGTTTGTTGAAGAATTAATTCAATTTAAAAACTTTAAAGTCACGACTGTAGTTAAAAGTGCACATACAGGTAAATAACAATTAGTTTGGTATTTTCAAATCATTACAAAAAAAAAAAAACCAGAGTAAAGTAAAAGACATGAGCTTGTTTGATGAGACACCTCGAGAGGAGTGAGGCTGTTTTCCTTGGTCCGCTAACCCATGTGTAAATAACACTTTCTGCAATGTACAGTGATTCTGGGAATTGGAGACCTGCTCCAGGATATCACAGTGAGTGCTCCTCCAGGACGATACGCTGCCATGTACAATGTCAGACATCGACACCGGGCTGTGCGACACAATGACACACAAACACTGCTCCTCTGAGGATACAAATAGTTTTTAATCAATTTGTCTAAAACACCTGACAATTTACATCATAAACCTCATGTCATACCCGAAAGCTACTGGCCTGATTTTATTCCACTTTTGTAAGAAAAAGCAGTTGAACCTCCCTTCAACAAATAAAGCAGAAACATCTGAACTACTTCTTAGTTATTTGTATGTAAAGATGGATGAAATCTCCATCGGTGGCAGGCTGCAGAATAGGTCATAAATCTCACCTCCCCCATGTTAGCAGATGGGACATGGACCGAACTAAAGACTCTTTAACTCAAAATGTGCTAGAAGGCGACGTTCATTAATGGGAAAGCTTCTTTATTACAGTAAAATTGGATTGAATTGAATACAGTCTGGTTCTCTACTAGCTCAGCCAACACAAAGCCAAACTACATAATTACCTTGTATTTTAAAGTTAGTGCAGTGTTGATTCCCCACAGTTAATGTTGACTGACAGACCCTAACCCTGAAATTATATGAGGAAATTACAGTTCACTCTGATTATATGTTCTCGTTTACTTAGGTAAAGTGTCGATAAAGTTGGTTAGTAAACCACATTGAGTTTAAAGATTTTTTCTAAACTATTTCAAACATTGGCTATGTATCAGGTGTCCTTCAGAGAACACTTTTAAAGTTGCACTCATACATTTTCAAAAAAAATCTGATATATGCGCCTCTCGTGTTATCCAACATTTACTTGAAACCTGGCTTGACTATCTGGTGGAATTGAGGTTCCACTTTATTTAAATCACAGGAGCTGATCCCTCTGCCACTTCACTCCACGTCCAACAAGCACAGGTCAAGGGGTCAAGTGATGAAAAGACTTGAATGTGAAAGAAGACGTGGTAAAGTTGGCGGCTAACTATCGAAGGAGGAGGAAAAAAGAAACTGAAGTGGAGAGAGAGCACAGCTTAATGAGCATAAACTGGATTTAGACACTATAGCACTCCCTTCCCCTTGAGTCAGTTTGCAAACTAATGAGTTTAAAGAGGTGACAAACAACAGCCCAGTCATGTCAAAGGTCTCCAGCCCTTTCACTTGAGCCTTAATCTGTGAGATTAGGACTAAAAAGAGCAAAATCCTGCTGAGGTTTTGAATCACGCAGCGTTAAGAAGATGTGTGTGCAGGACAGTGACGCACATTGATGACGGCCCTGTTTTCTGGAGTCATTTGCTTTCTATGCTGACACCAGGACCAAAATATTTCTGTGAATAAATGATTTAGAAGATTCTGAAGTCTCCACCAAACTCAGTGATTTTCCTGGGGATCTGGTAAACACTGGCAAGAGGTCCATGAAACATTTTCTGGGTTCATTCATTCAAATTATTATGACATCATATGGATGTTCTGTGTTGGCATGGTGAAAATCATTTAAATGCATGTCTAATACCTTTCTAAGACATTTCTGTTGGGTTATTATTTCACAAGGGAGAACCCAGAATATGTTCTATCATGTACGGGGTCCTCGGCTGAAAAAAAAGTTGAGACCCTGATAAGAGAGTCCAGACTTAGAAAGGAAAAAGTGACGACAAGGAAAGACATGTTCGAAAGTTCTATTTGACACTAGATCTATAGGACCTAATGTTTCCCTGCTGACTTAAAGAATAACAGCTGGGCTCTTACACCTCTACCATCATATCTCCGTGTCATCCTGCAGCTTAGAGCCTGGCTGTGCTGGCTTTGACATTGAGGAGCCACGGGTTCGTCCCTCAAGAAACAGAATCAACGGAGAAGTGGCTACATCAGCGAGAGCACAGGCGCTGAAACACCCTCACCTCGTTTCTCCCTCCTCTCCCTCCCTGCCCCGGCCCACCACAGACTCCGTACCCCAGCCCCTCGCCGTCTCCAAAGCGGCCTCACTCTACCGCCTCTCCTCCCCCCTTCTCCGTGGGCCCTGGGTCCTCTGGCTGGGGCAGGCTAGCACAGCTGTGCCGGGAGCCGTGCTGTCACAGGCGGTTAGGGTGACAGCCACTCACACTTCATAATGTCCCTCTCACAGGTCACCGAACGACAAGCTGGGTCACCTCACTCCAGCAGGCAGCCCCAGGGGAAGCAGAGTCCCCCCCCCCCCCCCCCCAAACACAGCCACCACCACCCCCACGCCATCCCTCCCTCACCCACCACCTTTCCATCAAAACCAACCCCCCCACCCCCACCCCAGCCTCCACCCTCCTATTTGCCTAGGAGAATAGAGAGACGGGAGAGGGCAGGTGGAGGGAAGAGATGCTCCGTCCCGCTGCTGGACCGAAGCTCTCCACTGTGACACTACACGCCAGGGTCACGGTGAGGGGAGGCACGCCACGGTTCGCCCCCCCGCACACAGACCAGGCCGGCAGTCAGTCTCAGGGTCAGTGTGAGCTGCCCAGAGTGTAATTGCAGACTTCAGAGGAGTATGATGATGATGCACTGCTGCAGGTTGACACTGCAGATCTTTAGGGAAACGGCGAAGACTTCAATCACAATTGTGTCATCTGACGCTGCTACTTAATAAAAGCAAATGGATTTTAAAAAGGATTATTGTTAATTAGTTTTTACATGAACCACAACGTCTTGAAAATGATTGATTTGGTTTCTTGTCTTCCTTCATGTGGGTGAAAAGGTTTGGTAGGAAGTGGGTAATGGCCACAGGAGAGCACCATATGCTCCTGACGTCTGGCATCCAACTGTCATTAATGTGCATCACCTCAGCACTCAACCTCATTGTGAAGTCTCATCTGATGGCAATACGACATTAAGAGCCACATTAACGGGCTCACACTGCTATTTTAACTGCTTTGCCATTTTCAACAAATGCAAAGCTTTTGGTTCAATACTATTAAAGCTGTCTATTTGAATAAGTCACCTGAATTACGCTGATGGGCCTCAGTGATTCTTATAATATCTGTACTGTTATAAGTCTGAAATCAAACTAGAAATTGAAATTAGAAACTTTTTTAGACAAGTTATAGGAAAGATGTCAAACATAAGAACGCACAGACGTGCATTACAGCTGCATGGAGAACCAGAGAACAGCAGCTATATGCAAAGTGTTGTTCGCGAAAAAATGTTTTCCTTCTTTACGCACTAGCAACAACGAAGTAAAGCGTGTGAATTCAGGGGCCAGATAAGCTAATTGGATGCAATGCCTGTAGTTGGCTTCAGCTGTGAGTGAGAGGCCTCATACCTAATTCCCATTATTCAAACAGTCACACCCTGAGAGCGGTTAATTCACTGAAGGTGCGCACACACCCATTGAACAATGTGTAGCAATTCATTTCGCTCTCCCTCCCACATCTGGCGCTTCGGCGTGACCCCGCCACTGCTGCGCCGCGCCGCCCGGGCCCGGGCAGGCCTCGGCAATTTCACACGTAGAGGACCCCAATGAAACGTGAAAAGAATACGTGGCATTGTTAAATTGCATTAAAGAGTTTAAAACAGTGGATACGTGCCCCCGCCTCACCACCCCCCCTCATTCCGGAGAAAACAAAGCAGTAAACGCACTCAAATGTTCAGTGACGAGATGTGACATGATGTAATACGCACCGAGGGGGCATTTTCACAAAGGGGGGGGGGGGTCATCACGAAGCTCTACACATCACGATAAACACCTCCGGAAAGAGAGAAGGAAGTTGATGCCACACCAGGACTCAGTCAGGCCTCTTTGGATCAGGCATCAAAATGTCCCATCAAATTCATTTTTCAACTGAATGTATTTACTTACTTGTTGATCAACAGAAAATTAATCAAGAAATCTGTCAAACAAATCAAAACGTAACCCTTTTTGATTGAGTGCTATCTTACTGTGTTTTATATGTTTTTAGTCAAAAACATTTTGGGTTTTGGACTGTTGGATAAAACCTGACATTTGGAGATATTAAAAGTAGAGGAGTGGAGTCTCTTACCACCAGATACACTATAGAGAAATGTTTTTTATGTGTGCGTCAGTTTACTGCATTCGTCAGTGTTGTTTGATTCCATTGCCTGACAGTTGGGGGGGTAATGCGCAAAGATGTGTCAACAAAGGACTACAAGCTGGCTAAGCTAGGATTGGTAATCCTGGAAAAGATGGCAAAAGGCAAGTTTACAAGATGTAACGATACATCCCACCATGGGCCCACTCGTTCTGCACATGAACGCACACTGCCCGACAATTCTAGAAACTGACTTTTCCGTGACCCTCTTGCTAACTTCTGTCTATCGTCTCTGCTTCAGCGGTCTACGTGTCCAGCTCTACGCTTGTGAAGACTCCGGGCAAGAGCAGAGAGAGCATAGGCAGGGTCCACACAAGCAGGCAGGTCGGATGGTGACGGACAGGTACGCCAAACAAACTCAATTTCATTCCGTCCGTATGAAATGATTTGTCGTGTTTATAACAGCCCTGCGAGACACTGTTTGATTTTCTTTCTTTCTTTTTCTCAGATTACTTTTTATATTAATGGATATTGGAACCTGTCGTGGGTTTCAATAATAAGATAAAAAAAAGTGTTTCAGGAATAACCTACTAACTATACCTTTTAGTAGAATTACCACCGTGTGGTTATATGTCTCCTCCGAGACTCATATAATATGTGAAGTGAAGAGTAGCTAAGAGACTACTTAATGCTTTAAATATGAATATTGCAACAAAATCTAAAAAAGTGGATGAGTCACACACATCTTCATCTTGGCAGCACAAGTTAAATACGACCACATCCGTTTCAAAGTGGACACCAATTTTATCCTGTAAGACATTTGGGTGAAGTTTTGTCATCTTTATCATATAAATTCCTAAGTTCTGTACAAAAACGTGTTTTGTGGGGTAACAGTGACCTTTGACTACCAAAATCTAAGTATTCAATTTTAAGTCAACATTTGTGCCACTTTTTTGTTATTCTCTTATTTCTGAGGCAGTCCTGAGACGGTGCTTTGACAGGAAGGGCAAACGGACAGAAAACCCACAAATATTTAATGTAATAAAAGTTTGATGAGAGGGAAAGTTTGTTTGATCCAAAAACTAGATTAAATAATGAAAAATAAGTTAAATAAAACTTTTGTTGGATCACAATGAAAACTCAACAGTTCACCCCTAACTTTGGGACAAGAATTCGATTTTTCACTACTTTTTATTTATTATTTTAGAATGACTGTTTAAAGGTTTAATATGAAAAATAACAATGATCATGAGCAGTGAATATTTGAAACTATACTTACATCCAAATGCAACAGTCTAGTGTTGTAGATGAAGAAAGGCACCTTGAGTGTTCTTAAGGAAACAGTTAGATCATGTGTAGACTTTGAAAAAGTGGATTTTCTTCTCATATTCACTGCTTTGCCTCTGCTCCGAACACACCATCTCCTCCTCGACTCCCCCAATGCACAACCTCTATGTGCCACTGTGCCAGTCACCCTGCTCCAGGGCGCCGGAGATATTTCAAACATATCTGGGAAATCAATCTTACAGCAAACTGAAGGAAAACATCGAATGTCATTGAGCAATAAGTATGAAGCCTGTCAGAGGTGGAGCTGAGAGCCGGGCCTAAGGCAAGTTCGGCCTGCCAGTGTCCCAGTGAGAGGCCTTGTCAGCTGAGCCCCCCCGCTTCCTCTCGATCTGTCTCTCTCTCACACACACACACACACACACACACACACACACACACACACACACAAACACCCACACACACCCACAAACACTCACACACAAACAGTTTATGCTGTTATAGCATTTTCAGCTCACACCACTCCCACCACCTCTGTTTAGTCACTGTTTGTGATGTTACTATATGTTTCATGTGAACATTTTTTATATTCAATGTTTTTTTTCAGATTTTTCCTAAGAATTAATATTTGAAAATAAACTAATCAACCCTTTAAAAAGCAGAACATAAAGAACATTTAAAGGGTCAATGTCAAAAGAGGCAAATGAAGGTGATAGGAAATAGAGCCATTCAATATTTCAGTTCTGGCCTGCAATTAACAATTGGCATTATTAACGATTAATGCATTGATTTTTTTCTAGGTTAATTAAGTCTAAATGATCTTGAATTACTATAAATTGTGAAGCCATGAAACTAGTTCATTTTCTTTAAAAATGTTTTAAAACTTTTAAGGGTAATGAAAAGTGTTAATGCTCAATTTTTGTAATCATTGTTATGGTTTTACTGTTAATAAGATCATATTTGATAATATGATAATCATCACAATCGCAACATCATGTGTTAGGAGTTCTGTTTAAGTGAACATTGGAGCATAGATTTAAGATCAGCTGGATTCATTTTTTTTCATAAATATAAACATTTACAATATTTGAGCAACTACTGCGATAAAAAAATACGACTATCACTATGATGCAGATTTCCACCATGTTGCTGAACCCCTGAAACAACTTGCTGTCCTCAGGTACATGGTTCAGTGTCACCCTTTCCATCCAGGAGAGGGACACGGGCAGTTAGAGAAGGACCGAGATAGAAAACATGAGACAGGAAGATGGATTTCAGCAGGCAGGAGGGGAAAAGGGCAGGAGAAAGGGAGAGCCCGGGCCCAGACAGACAAGTGAAGGGAAGCAGAAGTTGATGAAACAAGATGTCACCATTGATGGGTCATTACACCCAAGTAAGCATGGGACACTAGCTGAGCTTACCCTGACCCCCCCAACCCTGTTTTCCCTCTTTTCTATGCTATAGCCTCAGTTTCTCACTATTACTTTTGAGGCTCTCTGTCGATTATCCTCACGGTACGACAAACCACCGCAGTGCAGTGTGGCGCTCGCTCCTAATTGGCCCTCTTATATCCACACACACACGTGTTTACATCTCCAGGTCAATTGAATTAGATCCTATAATGAGCCTGGGTGCTGAATATCTGACGCCGCTGAGCACATCGGGGCATAAACTGGCACAAATCAGGTGAATCCAGTTAAGAGTGTTTACACTTTAGAGCACATGCATCCAGTATTTGTCTCACAGTCCCGTGCTGCACACATCCTGTTGCTCATTACCATGACTCCCAGTCCGCATGAGGATCAGGGCAGCGGCATCCATGACGCCACATCAACGGGTCAAACAGCGACACTAATCTACAAACCCCTAGTGTGAGAGTTTAATAGTAAAGCTCACCCATTATTGGTTTTAAAGCTTACTCATTATTTGTTGACGCAAACAATGTTCATATCACACAGCCACTGACCGCGTCCCGGAGACGGCCCAATTGGGACTCGGAGACGGAAGGAGGAAGATGAGATGTTAATGTGTGGAAGAACCTCAGAGAACAGTGTCTGGAGTCGAGTGTGAGAAGGTGGAATGAGAGACGTGGCGGTGATAATGAAATGTTTGTTTCTATCGATGAACCGCAAGGCCGGGATAAGTGCTGCGATGTGAATATGACTGAGGAGGATAAAGATTTGATGGTCCTTAGGCTGTTCAGTGGCAGGGAACAGAGAGGTCATCGTTTAAGATGCAGCGCTGGAACAGATCGAGCCACTCGACTGCGAAATGTAAGGTTTTATGTGTGTTCACTGTCCTGCATCAGTTGCTCATATATTATTCTAATAGCTCGGTATAATGGCCAGAATATTAATGAAATTTACTAACATAAAAGTTCAGTCTAATTTGTTTTCACTTACTTTAGTTTGCAATCAGCTGGTGTGGTCTCTATGTCAGAGATGCATCAGCTTTATATAAAAATATGTTTTTTTACATTATGCATAAACAAGCATTATTTTTAAAAAATAAAACCATAAGTGCATGCAAACTTTCTGAACCGAAAGCTCTTCACCTCTCGCCTCGCCCGTCTCAATCAATCACATAAAAAAAAACAAAAAAGCCACACTAATAAAGTCAGTATCAGAGAAGAGTTTCTGATTTCCACACATGGAGAGGGGAGCGGCCCAGAGGGAGCTCACATCCTCCATGTGTGCATTTAGACTAGTGAGTGGAACTAAAACCTGGCCCAGCAAACCAACGCACCCCGGCTCCGTGGGGACACACATGAGCGACAATAACAACCGAATTAACCGTTGCACACGCAGGCGTTAGCGTGTTGAGCTGATAGCGGTGAGCCGTGGCTGCAGTCGGAGGCCCCGGGTCCACGCTGGCCCACTGATCCGAGGGACCACCACGAGCAATCGCGCAGCCTGGATTCTGTACTGTGAAATTAGACCGGGGTGTGAAAGTGGAAAAACCAAACAAGCATGAGGTTGAAGCACCGTATCACTCTCTCTCTCTCTCTCTGTCGTCCGCCATTCGCGCACCTCGGCGCTGCCAGACACTGTCAAGAAAATTGTCCACGATCGGATATGTCTTGGTTTCTCTGTCGTGACTAATGTGTCATCTTTGGCTTTAATGTGGGGAATTTCTCCTTTGTCTCGAACCTGAATTATTAAGTAGTGCACAAATCAGCCGAGATGTAATACACTTCATACTTTTTTACTTCGAGACAACAAAGGTCAAGAGAGAGTAGATTATGAAATAACAAAGTGCAATGCTGTTGTAAGAGACTACTTTAGGTTCCTCTCCTTCGTGTTTTTCTCTTTATTGCATTGTTACATTTTTACATTAACTTTCACAAAGTACAACATAGCATACTAGCTGTATTTTTTCTTTTTTCTATGCGTCTGAAATACTGTTTTGACACACAATTAGCTCTTGCCTTCATGCCTACAGCTGTAATAGTAACACTTGATCCATACATATGTGCACACACGTAAACACACAAAGGTTTGCACAGCTGTCCTTATGACAATTTAGCATCATTTTCTGTTTATTTTGGACAGCCTAAACAAACCCTTATCCCTAACCTGAACCTTACCACAATTCACATTTTACAACTAACCTTAACCTGCACATCATAAATACACACACACACACACACACACACATTCACACAAACACACACACATACACTCCTCGTCTACAATGAGATATATTTGAAACCTATTTCCTCTCTTCTGTTATAGTTTCTTCATAGAGCACAGAGATAATGATTTTTATGATTATAATAAAGCCAATAATTTTGGCTTTTTCCTGTTCAAAACAAAACACACTATGAATAGCAAATAACACACACACACACACACACAAACTGACACACACAATCACACACTTACAACTCTCCCTGTTACCTGAACCTTTGGGGCCCATGCTGTCTTGGAGACGTCTGATGAGGGAAAGTCCAATTCTAGTGTCCATTGCCAAACAAACAAACACACACACACACACACACACACACACACACACACACACACACAGACAGACACACACAGAGAGAGCAGCTGAAAGAGTCAACAATGGACTGGCAGAGAGCTGGTCTAAAACACTCTCCCACACCAGACCTAGTTATACTCGGCCTGTTTGAGGTACACTGATTACTGATATTACGCACACACACTCATACACACACGCACACACACTACCTTCACTGCAGGGTATGTGTAAACCCACCATGCAGAAGCAGGTCGCTGCATTAAACACAAGCATATGCTAGCAAGGAGTCTTACTATGATCTTGCACACAGCCCTCCACTAGACTGGGCTTCAGCACGCTACACTAGTCTGTGTTTCACTGCAGTACATTGGGCAGAGTGGGCTAACGCTAGCTGAAGTGCCACCACGGTGTAACAAGTGCAAGGGTCTGGCTAGCAGATGCTAGGCTAGGCTGAAGCACATCAAGGCCTCCTGCAGTCATTGGTGTGAGAGCCCATTTTCACAGTTCACACCCGACCTGCTAATGGCTCATCATTCATTCACGCTGGCTGTTGATTGTGCAGGCAGGGGGTTGGCCAATCGTACAGTTCGCTAATGTACCGTACATAGTGAGGATAATCGGTGAGAGCAATAAGCATGCTAATGTTCTGTTGGCCATGAAAACTGCGGTCTGGTAATCTGGGAATACTTCAGAGCCGGATCGTGGACCGAGTGGAGCTCCCGGAGCGGGCTGCAGGTTAATGGACATTACGATCTGAAGTTCTCTAAACTTTTTTAAAATGTCAGTGAAATCCAGGGAAATTCAATATGCCAATGACAAATAGACCTTCCTGTAGCTTCCAATCAGCCATGATGATGGGAACAGGTGACAACAGCTGAAACTGTGTAAGGAGAGAAACTTATTTAGCGTACAGGAAATGTTTAAAACACACTTTGAGAATTATCCGCAGATTTGACATTTTTACTAGAGTAAACTGATCTTTGAAAGTTTCCATCACACTTGTTCCTGTCAAAACACACCGAAGATAAAACTGCTAGTTTTATCACATCACTGCAGATACAGTCATATATTTAATGTATATACATAAGATATTTAAAGCCTAGAACACTATTTTGAACTGAATATTTTAACTCTCTGATTGTGTTTCAGAAATCTTTGACACACACATAAAAAAGCCTTCAGGACTACATCCACTTATTATAACATTATAACACTTGTGTAAATTAATAATAAATAAAAATAACTTTTCGAACTGTCTGGTAAGGGCTATTACTAACTAACCAGAGCAGGTTGCCACTCTCTACACTAAATTCAATTTCACATGTTTTAATACTGAAAAACTGACTCTTGGCAAAATCTCTATGCAAGATGTCTGTCCTGAGAATCTGAGGTCTATGAAAAACTTGTGTCAATAAAGATCCATAATTCAAATAAGTTTTATTGATAGCCCCAAATCCCAATATTCATCACCTCAAGGCACTTTACATAGTGAGGTCGAGACCTTAAAAAGTGCAGAGAAACACAAAAGTTGCCACAATTAGCAGCACTTTACCGAACTGTGGAGAGATAGAAATCCTTCATTAATTGGAAGAAACCTCTGGCTGAACCAGACTCAATGTGGGCGGCCACAATAAATCAATCAATGAATGAATCTGAGATTAACTAGAACTAAGGGATGATGTAATACAAAACCCAAATTGAGGCAGAAAGTCTCATGTTCCAGTGGAGACATGTGAGATTCAGGCGATGATCACAAAGGATCTCTTTCTCCACCTTTGTTCAACTTTTCTCGCAGAGACTCGGTTACAGCTGCTCAGTCAGTTCCCCCCCCAACCGTCAGAAATACATCAGCTCTCCTGTTCGCTCCATGAAACACCTCAGAGGAAGGAGAGTATTGAGGTTATCATTTCAACCAATATACCCTGCTTCAGATTTTCTGATTCGCATAAGTGAAATCAACATGTAGTGAAAACTCTCAGTCTCTGAGCTCTCTCTGGGACGTGCTTCAATTAGGCCCAAATTACACTCTTCACATGCAACACACAGATTACAGGACATTTCTTCATCTCCTCAAAAAACAGTTTTGTTTCTCTTATTAATTATTTTAATTGAATCACAAACTAAACTTAATTTGTGTCATCATAAATGCTATTATGTTTCTTTGATAGTAATTTAATTTGCTGTCGTAGGGAGATGAATCTTTTTGAACCTGTCAAATAGCTTTATTCATGCAAATGAGTTACTCGTTGAGAAAAACCCTTCTAACAGCAACGGTTTTAAAGTCCTTGTTTATGTGACAGACACTCAAGCTAATCGCTATCAGTTAGTCAACTGAAGATGTCACTAATTAGTTAACAGGGGAAGTAAGACTCAAGGAAGAATCCTCACAAATAAAACTATTAATGCTGCTCGCCTCAGGCTGTTAACAGTAAAAGCACATTTCACTTTGTATAATTAGTGGTCAGTAATGTGTATATACAAAGAAATGCTGCACCCAGTCGCCGTAGTTCCCTCGCTCTCGCTGTATTTAGAAATTCTAATTGACGTTCAGTCCGTATCAGTTTAGTATTTTCTGTGTCATTGAAGAGCTGTGAGCCGTGCTAATGCCAAACATGTTGCATCTGCCTCGCTCACAGGTTTTTCACAGGGCATTAGGAGAACCTTGCAGAATCAGTCTCCGAGATCACGCCGCGTTTTCTGTGTGACTTCACATCCCTACCCTGTGGAGGAGTTCGACTCCCCCCTGTCCATCTGCATATCCCGGCTCGTCCCGGAGAGTCCAGTTCAGCCAAACATGACAAACTTCCTCAGCTAGATTGGATTATAGCACGAGGGAGAGCGTGCGGCCGCGGACTCCAAATCCTCTCCAGGCTAAAGAAGGGAGTGATAAAGTTAGTGCCAAGGAAGCATAATTAATGCTCTTAATTGGGCCTTTCCTTACAGTGGCGACTGATAGTCCACCCATAGCCAGCCATGGCTCCGGGGCCACTGCCACGCGCTGTTAATGACGTGTGTCCTGTGCTTGTCTGATCTCATACAGTGGTTGGCCTTTTCCAACCGGAACACGTCTCAGACAGCGTTCAGCTGTGGTCGTATGACGACATAACTCACAAACATCAGGCCGCAGAGGAGAACCTCTTTGCTTCTGCTTTGATGAAACGTGTTCCTGAAGCAGGTGTCATCCACCTCGACCCCTTCGTGTTTTAAGATGATCTACTCCTGCTGCTGAATGATGAAGTGAGTCGTAACAAGCCTTTGTCCACTACAAGATGGATTTAACCTCCTGTCTCCCCCAGAGGTCTTACTTACAAGCGCTGGCCTCCTCCCTGTGACCCCAGGCTTAGTGACACTGGACGGGCGACGGGGTGTAAATCCATTGCTCTTACAGACCCCTGACACGGCCAAGTCAGGTGTGACACTAAAACCTTTTTGAAAGAGAAAAGGTACAGTGTATCTGCTTGAGCTGAAAGAGTGTGTGAACAAAAAGCTGCAAAAGTTTGTTTGGATGTTTAAATTAATATAACTTAAGACATGGTGGTTGCTAAGTGTAGAAGCTGAGATGCATGTGTTTGATTCCTGCTGTAAACCAAAGTTGTCCGAACACTCTCTACATCATGTTTCCTGTCTCCATCAAAATTCAATCAATTAACCAATAAAATCAAAGACTTATATTCTCACCCCCCCCAAAAAAAGTTTAAATAATAATCAAATATTAAAATAAATAAAACTGTTGATATATGATCAATCAGCTATTAATGTTTCAATAATTGAATAAATTAATTTCCTCAACTGGAAAATATTGTAACTTCAGAATTATACAGCACATACATATAATAGATTTGTATAAATAAAGTTAGAAAATCTGCGTATATAAATAGGGAGAACAGCAAGAAATTTTGAGTCAAGGGAAAATTAAATATTGGACTTATTAATTGCTTTTTGCTCTGCGGAACATCTCACCAGCAGGGGTCAGTGGTGCACCACTATCAAAATCACCAGCTGAGAGTTTCCTCTGACAAACCGGCTGCACCAAGGTTATACAAAAGGCTGCACTAATTATTAAATCTAATATTTTTGTTGTGAATTAATCAATAATTTCCCCCAACGTCCTACATATTTGTCTGTATTCTATCAACAGTGGATAGTGTCACTGTATTTGGACAGAAAGGTCATAAGAAAAGGTACAAATTAAAACCAATAAAGTAAAAAAAACAATTATTTTCATGCTTACAGCTTCTATTAAAAATGTGGATGAGGGTCAACAACTCAGGGATGACATTGGAGTGGAAGAGCCGTTGTTTTAAAAAATCATAATGAACTTAGGTCAGATCAAGATGCTTCGATATCAATGATGCACAAAGTCCTAGAGAGACGTTACCTTGTAATTATTCAACATAATCATCATTTAAAATAATTCCCCTCAGTGAGTTCAGATATCTCATGATCTTCTGAACTAAAATTTTAAATCCACTCTTCTAATTAGATGCAATTAGAGTATATGTCAGACTTTCTATTTTCTGCGTTGGACTGTCATTGTTTATAATGCTTCTTTTTTCTAAACACAATTAGAATACATAACAATGAATAGATGCAAATCGGGGTATGGAAGAGTGACTTTAAATAATCCCCTCATATAATAAAGTAAATAAAGGCATCAAACTTCATTTGCACACAACTCGGTGTGCGGATGTGCCATGTTTCTTGTTCTCCGTGGTCAGAGGGAAGCGGTGGCAGCTTAGTGTCCAACCCGAGGAGAGACTGACACACTTTCTCTCTGTGTTTTCACCCCCAGGCTGAGAGCTAATTAAGGAGGGACTCTGGTTTTATTTACTGTCAGCTCTTGGCCTCTGGGTGTGTGTGTGTTTGTGTGTATGTGAGGGTGAGGGTGAGAGAGAGAGAGAGAGAGAGAGAGAGAGAGAGAGAGAGAGAGAGAGAGAGAGAGAGAGAGAGAGAGAGAGAGCGAGAGAGAGAGAGAGAGAGAGAGAGAGAGAGAGAGTCTTATTTCGCCCTGTCTGAGGCCGTTCTCAGTCACACCAGTTTAGCTGGGCCTTGCCATTTTACCCACATCCAGCCAGCGGCACTATGTAATGCTGACCGTTATCCATTAGCTAAAGGTTCTCTAGAAGGAGGGAATGTCCACAGCGGTGCAGGGAGGTGCTGCACACAGAGGCCAGTGCTGCCGGGGAGAAACATAATTATTATGTCCTCAATATGATACAGATACCGCAGATGTATCAAAGATGTGATGTGGAAATTTACTGAAGCATCAGAGCTGGATCTGATCAGGATGTCCTCTTATGTCAAACTATACAGACTGTCCAGTATTAGGTACACTTTCTAAATATTCTAAATTATCTTACATATAATTCAGTTGCTTTTCACAACACACACTTTAATTTCCAACAAAACTTAAGAGCTGATTCACCTTAACTGTATCACATTATTTAGAGTTTCGATATTTATCATAATTGATAATTTGATGATAACATAGAGTGCACATGTTTTAGCATGTTAAATATTCTACATTCAGATTCATATTTAAATGATTCAGGGGGTCGAAGCTGTTTATACGATACAATGCTGACAAAACACTGGTACCCAACAGTGCAACAAGTGCAACAACAAACACCCAAATTACATTTAACCTTAAGCTGATCAACTTTTAAAACAAAATGAGCTTAAATAACCCATCACTAAAATATATCTTTTGCTTTTTGCTTTTCTGTGCAAATTTATGAATGTGCAGAGTTTGATATGAAGTGGGAAAGTTTATCTGTTCTCTGTGCTTCCTTCCACAAACCAATAAAATAATAGATCTTAATGAAGAAAGCGACATTTTACAATGATTTTAAGCTCCGTGTCTCACATCTCAAAGTCGAGCCTGGTCGAGGTTGTAATTTGTGACATCACAACAGTCGGATACCAGTCGTGGTCTAAAATGCAACTTTACACATGTGGAATGTGAAAACCTGAAATGTGCAGCATCTGAAAATGGACAATCAAGTAGATTAGAAGACAGGTCACATAACAGATTTTAAACTTTTTGGTGGAAAAACAGCAATCTGAAAAAAGAATAATGGAAGCATGTCAGGATGGAAACTTTAAACTTTCAAATCAGCTGATCATTTCCCCCCGTTTTGCTTTAAATCCTTCCTTTGAACAAAATGAGACGGTCGTCAATCCAAACTTTATCCAGTCTGTTATTCTGAGAGGAGCACCTGCTATTCTCCTGGGCCTTGCTTAAACCACTGACAATAAATACCCACTGTCTGTGTTGACTGTACACGGTCACATGTAGTTAAGCTGACAGTGGACATCCTCCCAACATCGGCTGATGTTGATCAAACACAACCTGCAGTCCCCCACTGGCCCCAAGCTGATTCAAACAGTACCGCAGCAGGACTCTCCTTCCAGGGTTCCACTGCGGCTCCATTTGTTGGTGACAGCGCTGCAGCAGAGGTGACACACCACAGTGTCAGGGGCAGGCCCCCCCCCCACCCTCTCCACCACCATCCACTCACCCAGCGGTGGTGCCCCAGTGCGCCTTGTACCTCGCCCACGTCAGTCAATAAACCACAGGCGGCCACACACACACACACAAACACACACACACACACACACACACACACACACACACACACTCATCATCGACAACCTGGAACTGCAGAGGGGGAATGACAGGGAGGGAGAGTAAGTGAAAGGAAGGATGTGATGGATGGATGGAGGAAGTGTTTGACCGGTATCTGAACAACTCTCATTATGTGCTCTTGTGTCTGACAGCGACGGTGCTGTAGCTGTTCCTGGGAGTTGATGACCCAAGTGACCCGGAAAGCAAGGCGTGGCCCACACAGCTGTGGTCACCGTGGTGATCTCACACAGTGTAATTAATGCACACAATCAGAGGTGTCCGTGTACACGCGTGTGCGTGTGTGTGTGTGTGTGTGTGTGTGTGTGTGTGTGTGTGTGTGTGTGTGTGTGTGTGTGTGTGTGTGTGTGTGTGTGTGTGTGAGACCACGCATGGAGGGGCTCGCCTGCTTATTACAACCAAACAGTGAGTTACATTCTGACAACAGAGAGCTCTGGGTAATTTCCCATCATGCCTCATCAGGAACAGTGGGGAGCCAAGAGCCTCGCCACATCAGCTCACACTCGGACCTGGGTAGAAAATTACCATCATTAAACAGCAATGTGTGAGGGAGAGAAAGAGGGGAGCCAACAAAAAGAGAGAGAAAGCCCCTGATAGACAATGGGATAGACGGAGTCGGGCCGGATGGAAAGGAAAAAAGGAAAAATAAATCCAATGGAAGAAAGGAGGCTGGGGGACTGGTGATGCCGTATTGATCGAGGAAAACTTGGGCTCTCGTTGTCCGTGGGCCACAAATGACAAATCTATAAAACAATTCCACTTTGAGGTAAAAAGAAACAGAGCAGAGCTGTGCCAGTTGACTCTCTCCTTCTGTGTTTCTGTCCCTCTCATTAGTGAGGAGCCGTGATTGTATTGGATTGAACAGTGACTCTGAATCGATCCGGGCCTCCCTCTGAGGACTAATGTCATCAGTGCCTGTGCCGGCTGATTGGCAGGTGGCCGAGGGCGAGATC
Organism: Limanda limanda; assembly: GCF_963576545.1. Classification (NCBI taxonomy): domain Eukaryota; kingdom Metazoa; phylum Chordata; class Actinopteri; order Pleuronectiformes; family Pleuronectidae; genus Limanda; species Limanda limanda. The sequence goes on from NC_083638.1 coordinate 19,569,190, forward strand.
AGCAGTGAGGCAGGTGGGGGAATAAAGAGGCGAGCAGGGTCCTTTATATAAAACATATTCATATTCACGGTTTTACATTGTATTTTAAAAGTGAAGATGTACGTAACACACTAGAACACGACAGATTTCAACCCTTGTTTCTTCAATCCTCACAACATGAGGGACGGAGGATCATTTTGACTTGAATCCCAATCGTTACTCAAGTCCGCCTAAAACAACAGTGACAGATGTTGGAGTACAATCTATGAGGAGATACTCAAAGAGTCGAGCATATACCACTTTAATATACATCTATAAAACTCCAGCCACACTATGAGCTGAGACAAGTTCTGGTTGTTTCTCGGAGGAACGCGATGTCTCCTGACAGTCCTGAAGTCCTGCAGCTCCTCGGGCCGTCTCCACAGCTCCACCAGACCCGGGCCTCTTCTTAACTCCTTCTGTCTTCCTGTCTTCTTCTGAGCCCAGTGCTGAAAGTGTTTACCCTCCCATCCTCTGCCATTAGCCTCAGTGTCCCTGCACATATGTCTGCAGCTCCCTGTTACGCACCTTGACTCCCTCTTTTTCTTTTTTCCCCCCCTCTTTACAATCCCGTTGTGCTCTTTATTTTCTCCTCTGCCTCTCCGCTCCACGCAGCATCACTCGATCACTTGAGCGAGCGTTCACCTAGCGTTGCTCTGCTGGCAAGAGATGAGATGAAGGGATGAGATGAAAAAAACAAACGAGTTGGAAAACAAACAGAGAGGGGGGAGAGAGAGAGACCCAGGAGGAGAGACGGACATATGCAGAACAGAATTTATGTTTTTTTGTCGTGACGCATTTGTACTTAACCCAGCACCCCCAGCCCTTCTATAACACATACTGTATCTTTAGTATACACACACACAGACACACACACACACACACATACACACACACACACACACACACACCCACACACACACACACACACACACACACACACACACACACACACACACACACACACACACACATTCCCCATGTAAAGGCCCACACAGATGCGCTCTTGGTGAGGAGGAGAGTGAGAGACTCTTTGCATGGATGACCCAGTTGGGCTTGTGCCAGTTCTGGAAGAGCCTGGAGCCAAAGTGGACACACACACACACACACACACACACACACACACACACACACACACACACACACACACACACACACACACACACACACACACACACACACACACACACACGCACACACACACACCATCTGGTCCCGTGCCTTTTAATAACTGAAACAAGGCACAAGATGTAGGCAGCATGGTGCATGGTTTCCCATCAGCCTGGCAGCAAGAGAGCAGTAAGTAACAATAGCAACAATAGCCCTGAGAACAGTAAATACACGGAGCATTACAGGTGTAGATGGAAACACATGGCGGTGGAGGAGGCCTTCATCTGCTGGATGAACTGGAGGATTAGTTTGAGAGGAGGGGGGCGGTGGCCGGGCGGACAAGGCTTTCTGGGTTTCGGCACACAGGAAGTTCCGAAGATGCAGCCATATCCAGCACGAATTCTCTCTCTTCCTTTGCTCTCTCTCTCTCTCTCTCTCCCTTTCTTTTCTTCCTCCCTGTCTTTCTTCCTCCCCTGCTGCGTACAGGAGTCAGTCTGACTTTTGATCCTGACATCTGCGTCTTGCAGGAATGTTTGTGTGCTCTCTCTGCCCTCTGATGTAGCTCCAGGAACTAATGGAATGTGAAAGAGACAGACGGGCTTCTCGTCTGAAAAACACTGCCCTCTCTCCATACACGTGTATGTATGTGTGTGTGTGTGTGTGTGGGTCTGTGTGTGTGTGTGTGTGTGAGCTGAGAGGGCATTCTTGCTCCCACACATATCTACTGTCTGCTTCAATCCAGCCTTTACCGTAGCAGCATCCCCGAAATAATATGAAATGAAATGGAAAAGAAAGGGGGGAGACAGGGAGGAGGAGAGCAGATGATAGACGAGTTGAACACCTCAATCCATGTTTTTTTGTTTTTTTTCACATGGCAATATGGAGCGTGGTTTTTTAGATCAGCTAACCTTTGAGCCGTAGTGTACGGGTTAATCCCACAACTCCTTTCACTTTTCTCTCCCTCTCTCTCTCTCTCCCTCATTCTGCGGGGCGAGTCTGAAGGTCTAAAAGGGTGTTTACAATTCACTAATCTGACTTCAAAACCAGCTTAACTCTGGAAGACATCAAAGGTGCGCGCGTGATGGCCCCACTGATCCCAGTGAGGGGGGGATGTATGATAGACTGGAAACCTAGTGAGAGGGGGGTGGGGGGTGGGGGAGCCAAGGAACAAGAGGAAACTTGATATTTCTGAGATCTTGTGATGACTGTCTCACTTGATCCAAAAAAAAAACACAGCTCCAGACTTATGATAGGGCTTATGAAATTAAAAGGAAAATTATGAGGCCGATTGGTTTCCGGATCAATCCAGGAAACAAGATGATCAATCGGACGACGTGTTCTTCATTAAAAAATGTTTGTGACTCACCTTTAAATTGTTTGCATCACAGTAATGAGTGCATCCATGTGGGTTTATCGCTCATGATGAAAGGGCGGATAAAATATTAGCCTCTGCTTCTTCTTTTTTTCTCCCACAAACATATTAATTAAGAATTGATAGCCGGATTTTCAAATACAGTTTCCAGGAAGTGGACGAGGGGGGGGGGGGGGGGGCGTCTTTGTCCTGGTGAGGCTGACTAATGATGAACCGCTCATTTAAATAAGACCTGCATGAACAGGAGAAAAGGCAGGCAAGGTAAAATAAGCCGGTAATAAATGAACACTGCGGAGATACATCTGGCATTAATTGTCCTCCAAAGGTCACGGTTCATTAAATTACCATTAAAGAGTTTGGCAAAATATATTTGGTGCTCACTGAGCTATGCTGGCTTTGTGAAGTAAAGTGTATAAATAACTGTAATAACTGTAGCTGTGTTTCTAAGACCTATTAATATCAGATTGGAGAGGAGAAGTCTATTCTGCGGGGACATTATCAAGGGATTCGCGCTATTAACAGATGTATTTTTTCTCCTCTTTGAACACGTAGAAATAATGCAAATTATAATAAATTGTCATGTAATGAATAGTCGGGGCCCGAAAAGGAGGGCAGCGTGATTTGATGGAGATGAACTGATTGCGGCCCCAATTAGTTATTCAGTCTGTGTGCCGAATGCATCTCAATGCAAAGTTCTTTTGTGATTTCAAGTTTGTCCCACATTTCCATTGAGCTACCAGGGACGGACATGTGAAACTGCCCCCGAGCAAACATCTGCTCGCACATGTACACATATGTATAAACATGCACAGGCTGACATACATGCCCACGCTGGACCCGTCAGAGGCCAAACACTTAGACGGAGAAAAAAAGAATGGAAAGGAAATGCAAAAAATGAGTGTGTGGTAGACGCACGCTACTTTAAGCATAGGAGGGAAAGAAGGAGATTGTGTGTGTGTGTGTGCGTGCATCCGTGCGTGTGTGTGTGTGTGTGGGTGTGGGTGTGCTGGGGAGAGGCAGAGCAACACGAGACAGAGAGAGACTCGGGTGGACAGACACTGATTCCCCCAGGTGCATGTTGGGTAAGTCTTCAATAATCTGGAGTGACAAGGAACAGAAGGAGCCGATTTCTCCTCATGTCATATCCTCTTTCTCTTCTCGCTTCCTGCCTCTTGTCAACAGGACTTTAAACTGGTGTTTGTTAAATTGGATGTCAGGGTCAACAGAGGACTTTGTTACATCGAATGCTTGTCTGTTTGTGTGCATGTGTTAGCCTGCACGAGCATGCATGTGTGTGCGTGTGTGTGCGTGTGCGTGTGCGTGTGCGTGTGTGTGTGTGTGTGTGTGTGTGTGTGTGTGTGTGTGTGTGTGTGTGTGTGTGTGTGTGTGTGTGTGTGTGTGTGCGTATCCAATATCATCATTTAAATATGATAACATGTTGTCTCTTGGCATTAGAGGTTCTGGGTCTTCCTTAAATCCTCATCTTGCTGACTTCCCAAAATGATGGTCACAATCTAAAAACAGACGCAATTCAATGCCAGACGCCATCACACTGATTCACTGAGCCCCCAGCCGCGGCAAAAATCCCGACTGTATTGGATGGCAAAGCCCCGGAGCCTCGGCCGTTCAGCCATGACACTGTAGCAGGTCCGTCGTGCCTTTCCAGGGAAGCCTCCGATGAGTAGGAAGCCCCTGGACATCTCTGCTAATCACTCATCCCTAAACAAGCACTTCCTAAATGACCTTAGAGAAAGAAACAAGAGACAGACAAACCGTGCAGCCCAACAAGGCCCCCAGGCCGCTAACCAATTTAAATCCCAAATAGATATTTCCAGATAGTCTCAGGAGTAAGGTCTGCGTCCGTGGATGCTCGTGTAGATGTCTGCGTGCATGTGTGTGGATCGTCCGCCGACCAGCTCTTCAGTATAAACAACAAAGGTCATTCCCTGTCTGAGTCTGTGTATGTTATTGTTCCGATTAGTGTGTGTGATTTTGTTTTGACTATTATTGTTACAATGGTGGAAGCCGCTGACCTTTGACTGTAAGATATAGAGGATCACATCATTGTCATTGTCAGAGGATTTAAAAAATGTCTTATCATGCAATAGAAAAGTCAATATAATATAATAAAAATGGTGGGCTGGTTGTCAGGACATCTGAAGTGATGGGTCAGAGGTCATGCACACATGCATATTAATGCAAAGATGTTAAGCGTCTGTATTGTTCTAGATATTACCTAAATACGAAAGATATATAAAATCCACAGCGGGTTTGCATGAAATACAATTGGCTTACAGAAGCAAACTCTTCAGCTTTTCCTTCCGTCCATGCTTCCTCACTTCCATCCTACCTGCTGAAACACTTCACAGCCTGCAGCTCTCAACACAAGGAAACTGCTTTCTGTTTATTTCAGGACTTCATCTATCTAAATACACAGAATAAAAGAATGTGAGATATTTGGAAAACTTCAACTCTCAACCTTCAGTTTGAAATCACAACCTGTATACTTTCTGCAGAAGCCAGGACTCTTCCATAAGGTATTTCTCTTGCATTAAAAACATACATCATGCATGCATTGATGAAAGCAAATTTCCGCACCAAAGATAGCATCGCTTTATGTTTTCATGTTGTGTAGGGTAACAGCTGCTAGTAAAAAAATGGCCTATTAATGCCTTTAGAGACGTAAACAAAAGCGCAGAAAAATACACTAGCAAACACACACACCAGATGGCCACTCCCCCACCTCACCTCTTACATCGGGACCCTCGTGGCAACAGGTCAAAACAGGTCCCACCTGAACGGGGCATTTGTGGTTCACAGGTGAGCCCCTCTCTCTTCCTCCGCTTCGTCTTTTCTTTATAGTCGTGTCCCGTGTCCCTGTCTCTCTGAGAGCAAATGGGAGCAGGTCAGCATGTGCTGGTTTACTTCTGCGGGCCAGATGGGATTCGGTGGAGATGACATTCGGTGGACGACCCACCTGATGTAACCTTCCTGCAGCCACAGATTCCTTTTCCCGTCCACAAGCAGAGAGGTGAACACACGTAGGTCGCACACCAACACACACACACACACACATGGCTAAGACTTCACACTCATTGATGATGCAGGATTAATACTGTGGGAAAAAGAAGCCGATCACACATTCAGTAAAGTGCTGACCTTTGTTATCAACTTTATAGCTCACTGAAGGAGGTTTTAGAAACAGTCATGCACTCTGGCCTCATTCCTCTCCACGCCTCTAGGTGGCAGTATTGTCATTTCAACCTCTTTAAACCGGTCTCTTTTGCTTCAGCTTTCATAACTCCACAGAAAAATCTCAACTCCTCAGCCACAGAAGAACACTGCCTCTAAAAGCTAATCATCTGCCTTGCACTCTCTTTCAAGGCTGTGCAAAATATTCTGCACTAAATAAAATATTCTAACCTGCCACACGGCCCAACATAAAAGCTCATGTTGTCGTTTGTTCAGAAAAATCTACATCACAACTGGACATAGCAGCATCTTTTCTTTTTAATAATGTGGCTGAGGGGGTAGAGCGGTCGTCCTGTAACCAGGAGGTCGGCAGTTCGATCCCAGTCTTCCCCATCTGCATGCCGAAGTGTCCTTGGGCAAGATACTGAACCAAGAAACGCCCCACATGGAAAGAAGTGCTGCCCATAGATGCACTGTATGACTGTGAGTGTAAATGGCAATAAACTGTATTATAAAGAGCTTTGAGTGGTTGTCAAGACTAGAAAAGCACAATATGAATGTAGACCAATGTAGAAATGTATTACCACATGATTGGTTTGAATAAATACCCATCTGACCCTTAGTAATAAAAAGTAAAAACGACTTTTCGGTTGTTGACGAGGACACAGCAGCTACTGTACGTGACACAAAGGTGAAGTCATCACAGTGCTGAGGGCAGTTAAAGCAGCATCATCCCAACCATGAAGTCATCTGCATTGGGGTATTTTTGTTCGGTTTGAGCCAGGTGTATTCACAGCTCTCTCCCTCTCCCTCCCTCCTCTCTCTCTCTCTCTCTCTCTCTCTCTCTCTCTCTCTCTCTCTCTCTCTCTCTCTCTCTCTCTCTCTCCCTCTCTCTCTCTCTCTCTCTCGTGTTGTATGGAGCAAGGTGTTTTGGTCTGGGGTTGGTGGGAGCTTTGCGTGCAGAGCAGCGCTCGCTCCGACACTGAGAGTCAGCGAGAAAAGGGAAGGCAATAACAGCCGCATGAGCAACACACAATTAGACTCATTATTGTATCCTGGAGATGAGAGAAGTGCAACGTGGGCACTCCCCCACTGTGACTTGGCACCCTTTGGAGACAGTGAATCATGTACACATGTACACATTTCCCACAACAATACAACAGAAGCTCCTCGAACAGCCTGCACCCATTCATACTCGGCTCTTCATTCAGCCCAGTGCACACTTTACATTTGTCAGTGGCAAACGGTATTTAGAAGTATCTGTCCAACTCACCTATTCACACAGAAACATGGTTTCCTGATACTGCAGGCCTGGTTTCCATCCTGCATAGGTCCTGAGGTTTAATTCTCCAAAAAGATGTTTTTTTCCCGTGTATACATGCGGCCTGTTGACAGGGTAGTGCACACAAAGAAACTGCTGCTTAAACTAACAGTCACTTTTAATAGTGAAGTTTGGGTATTTATACACCCGGGCTTCAAGACACCTCCTTGTGCCCTTGTTTCTCCCTCCTTCCTTGGCTGCAGGACCGCGGGTGCACCTGGACTCCCCCAGCAGAGTGCGGCTCTGACAGCTAACACACTGCACCATGTCACGGTGTGCACTGATTGTCTTATCTGCCCATTTATCACAGTTGAATTGGAACCAGCCTTGCCTGAAACCTGCTTTCAGACTTCATTCGGGTGACTTGGGATGCATGATGCTGCAATTGTTGAGCTCTCAGAAATGGGGGTTCCATTACAAATGGATCCAGGGGTTAGTTCAACATAGCCAGATACCCAACGTGTTGCATGGGACTGTATTCCACTGGCCTGAGATAATAGTGACAATTAGCCTGCCAGTGAGGAATGATGGGGAAGTGCTGTTATAAATATTAGCTCAAATGCACAAAGGCTTGTAAGTCACTTCCTGGAAAGTTTCTCCCGCTTCACATATCACTAAATGGGATCTCGCATGAACGCAAAGCCTGAAAAATGCATCAGTGTGCGAGCAGAGGCAGCGTCCACACAAGCTGTTTGCACACAAACCAGCGCTGATGTCTTCTGTCAGCCCTCGTTTCGGTAAACACTGACGTCCACATGCAGAAACGGAGTGACAGGTGCATGATTGAGGTACTTAAAAGCAGACACTCTCCACCTCACTCCTGATCTCCCCGGGCTGCTGTGATTGTCCTCGTGTGTTTACATCCTGACATTATATGCATCAGCTCTCTCTCATCTTCCCGTTTAATTGATGCCGTGCACCTATTGAAAGCCTCAGCGCTAATTGTGAGATGGTCCCAACAGTTCATAATGATCATCTCATTATCTCTCGCAGAGTCCGGATTTTCTTTCTACTTCAATAAAATGAGGAAGTGTCCCTTCTGAGGGCTCCAGGACGAACTTGTTTGATTCTGTCGGGAGGCAGAAGCCGGCTTCACAGGGACTGGGCCACCTTTTTCAAAGACTTTGCTTCATAGGAACAGGTCCGCTTAAGCGAGATCTGTAAAAGATAAACATTAAATATGCATCCAGATCTTCTGCTTGGGCGAGTGGACTGAATCTGTATGAATGGCTAATGTGTTGCTGTGACGGCAAGCAACTAGATTGATCACTCATTACGATATCTGCTCCATTGGCCATTAACACCCACGAAGAGACTAACCACGGGCCCCGTCACACACCAGGGTTAAATTGAGAGTGAAGAAGTGAAGTGTGCTTGTGTGTGTGTGTGTGTGTGTGTGTGTGTGTGTGTGTGTGTGTGTGTGTGTGTGTGTGTGTGTGTGTGTGCGTGTTGCAGGGGATGTAGGAAGAATGGTTATTACATGATCCAAATATGGTCAGCTATAGGCTGCTACATGCAACGAGCCGGAGTGAGGTGGGTGGGTTCAGGTGCCCTGTGCATAAGATCTCCATGGTTTCTCACCAGGGATACTGTCATTTGTATTTGTCACACTCACTAAACACATTTGGCCACAATGCTGCAGATAAAAGTGCAAACATCCACCCAGATGGCTCTTCAATGGAGGAAAATCACACGTGTGTGGATATCAGACATGGACTTCAAACCGCAGGCGTCTGCAATCACATGCCTGAGACTTTCCCTGCTGATGGCCCGTTCACCGCTGATCCAAGAGTAAGAGGGAGCAACACATGTAGAAGTCAAGAGCGAGTGAAGAGCCTCTCCACACCCACCGCTACAGGGATGTTGTGAGAGGGACAGAAATTTAATAAATCTGTCCATGACACATGTATGCGCGCTGTCTCTCTTTCTCTCCTATCCAACACACACCTGCCTAGGAGAAGGATTTACCGGCATTACCCACAGCACATTGAACCTGCCAATCAGCCGGCAGTGCAGCTGTCTGTGTGTCTACGCCAGCTTTCTGCATTCCTTCAGAAATGAACCATGCACCTCAAAATACTCCAGACGCGCAGCTTTAAATGCTAAAGTGGGGACAAATGTTGTGACAGGCTGCTCCATCAGTTACACGTCAAAATCACTCAGATAGCTTTTAATTACCATAACTGAATGACTAATGCTGTCCTTAAAAGTGAAAAAGAGATATCAAATTCATACCTCAGTGATTCGTTCAGTGCACAAATGAACACAGAGCTGCTCTTTTGTGGAGTCTCACGCTCTCTTCCACTACACTTTAATTCCAAGATTAATTTCAAGATATCATAGCCTCCAGCTTAGCTCCACCTTAAACTGACAGACGACTGTAATTTCTGTTTCTGAGCTGCGGGTTTTTGAAAATCCACAGGCCGAGAAACTACACCCAACATACAGTCCAGGCCAGCCCAGTCACCAGACATGAACATCATTGAGCATGTCTGGGGTAGAATGAAAGAGGAAGCATGGAAGACGAAACCAAAGAATCTTGATGAACTCTGGGAGGCATGTAAGACTGCTTTCTATGCTATTCCTGATGACTTCATCAAAACATTTTATGAATCATTGTCGAACCGCATGGATGCAGTCCTTCAAGCTCATGGAAGTCATACAAGATATTAAATATGGATCTCACAGCACCACTACTTAATTCACTGATGTTATGCAACATATTTTTGTATTTGAAGTAAATTATTTGTTAAATTTTCACATTACTCTCTGTAGGCGACAAAACTTTTGTCTTGCCAAAATATGACCTTTCTGTGTTCATTAAATGATCAATCTTTCTTCAGTGAAGCAAATTTAGTATATTAAACATAATTTGGGAGGGTTTTAGCTTTCATATGAGCCATTTCTAAAACTAATGGATTAATTAAAAGTCAGGTTATAAGCTGTTGTTTCTACAAAATGGATAAGTGACAAGACTTTTGTCAGGGACTGTACAGTATTTGTCCCAGTAGCAGTTTTTCAATGAGACGGAATTTTGGAATGTTTAAAAAGTGAAGGACTTTTTGAAGGGGGGGGTCCTTCCTCCAGAGAATCCACATCACAGACCAGCTTGAAACCGATCTAGCCGAGGTCCTGTGGTTTCTCTGAGGAAATCTATTTCTTACGGAGACGTCGGAGATGTTGGTGTTGACACGGAGCCTGTTGCGCTGTGCTCCCTCTGTAAAGATTCTGTCCACAGGGACCTCATACGGGGCGAGGGGACCCCTATTCATCTCCTCCCAAATGGGATAGCATCCTCCAGGGGAGAGGGGTGACACAGCCGCTGCCAAGGCGATGGGGAAGTCCTTCTGCTGATAATAGCAGTCGACGGGGGGAACAACCTCAGCAGGCACCACGCCAGACAACTGTCAATCAAAGCACCTCTCCTCTTTTCCCACTTTTGGTTGCTACTGCCTCTCCTCTCTATATGCATCCCCCTTTCCTCCATGTCATCTCTGCCCCCTCGCAGTGTGCACACTCGAGAAAACCAGAGTGTGCCCACTGTGCTTAATGGGCACGATGTTCTGACAAGGATGGCTCCAAGCATCGATGAAGACAAACATCGATTACAGATGTGACGTTGTAAATAATAATGAGTTTTAATAGGTCAGCTAATTGTGTTTTCGCGACTAAGATAAAGTGGAAAGCAAACGTGAACATTGTGTCCAACTATTCCTCCGTCTCTTTTCATCTCTTCCCTAAGTGCATTGGATAACAAACAACAATCAACAATTGTGGAACCCTTTTACCTAATTAGTAATTACCACAATGATAATGACACAACTGTGCAATGGCATGAAACAAATAGCTATGAGAATAATGTGCATTCCCTTCTCAATTCGTCTAATTTGTAACTTTGAGTCAAAATCATCCATCCATCAGTGATAAATCACAAAAACAAAAACAAGCTGCACGGAAGAAAGACGAACAAGGAATTAATAAAAAATGCAGTCCAAGAAAGAAAACAACTTCTGTCGACCATTTTCATATTTTTTTTTAATTTAAGTTCTAAACACTCCTCTTCTCTCACATGATAAACTATCTCTTGTTTCCCTCCACAGCCTCAGCAGTTTTAGTTTATTTTATGGAATTAATTGTTCATTGTATCTAGGGTTGCAAAGGGGCGGAAAGTTTCCGGTAAATTTCCGGAAACTTAACGGAAACTTTCCATGGGAAGTTAAGCTCAGGAATTTTGGGAATTTTGAAAAAAATTAAATAATACACAAATTAAACGCTGAGCAATAAAAACATCATTCAAAACTCTATTTTAAAGATGTATGGAATGCAGCACACGCTGCATGTTGAGTTTCAACCCTCCACTGTGCATTCTTCCGTCACATGCACAGATAATTCCCAGCATCCTGCACACTACAGCAGGGCTGTTGAGGCCTGCTGTAGTGTGCAGGACTAGTCAGGTAAGTTTCGATGATATTACTGGGGAAAATATATTAGCATGCTGATTGAGGATTGTTCCTCTGTTCATCTAGCCTATTTCCATTAATTTACCCATCAATTGTAAAATATTTTTACAGACGATTCCAATTGTTTGGCTAACTATTTATATCTTTGTCATTGCATTAGTGTTTTTTTATTCTACAGAACAATGCCACGTGCACTATCTCATGTGTGGAGACATTTCAACCCATTCAATGTAGAAGGAAAGGCTGTGTACATTTACAAATACTGTGCAAAGACCTATGTTAAGAATGACACAACGATGCAGAGGCGTATAGTCAAGTGCCCAAAGTTTCCTCAGGGCTCAAATCAGCCTATGACAAAAAAAAATGTTGATATTTATGTCTGTATATGACAAGGTAAATACAGTTAGTATAAATTACCCACAACATTTCCCGTTAATTCCCGTATATTCCCGTATTTTCCCGTATATTCCCGTTAATTCCTGTTAATTCCGATGGAAAGTTTCCAACTTTGAATATTTCCGGAATTTTGCAACTATCTTTTATTTAAGGCTATGCCTCCACAAGAAGATAAATTCAAGGTTTTAAGTTCCAAACCACCTTAATATAATTTTACATATCCTCTCTCATGCTCCTCTCTGGAGTTGTGGAAGCAACAGATCAGTCAGCCAACTGGAGGAGAGGCTCAGATCCTCTCTTCCAGTTTTTAAATGACGCATGGCCGGGCCGATCGCAGGTCAAGGATTCTAGCTATTGTAGCTTGATAAAGCTCCATAGTACAAACACATAGTGATGATCTGGGGACTGGATCCGGTGCAGAGCTAAAGAGAGCTGTGAGGACTAGCAGCTGTACAACTGTGGTGGAAACAGGTTTGAACCATAGACTGTATATGGTTTGAACTGGACAGCAGCTGTGGAGCGATCAAGCAGCTTATCCTTTTTTCAGACTTGTGAAAATTGGTGGATTTCATCACTTAAGCGACAAGTAAGCAAGCAGTCAACAAAATTAGCCTTCAAGCTGGTGTAATCACAAACTTTAGAAATAGTAAGACAAAACAGTTTTTCAAAAGTTAGGCCAAACCACCTTGATCGCCCCCTGGTGGCTGGCTGCAGTATATGTTAATCCCAACTCCTTCATTTTGATGTATGGGACATGGGCTGAGCTACAATGTCAAAGTAGGCGTTAAATACGTTTAGATCTGATCATGTTTCTTGTAAGTTTGGTTTAATTTGTTATTTGATGTAAAAAACAGGGTGAACATCATGATTGACAGGTGCTGCGGCTCCAGTCCTTCATCACTGCTGTGTAGACTCAGGTAAACACACATACAGACATGGGTGGTCTGGCTGGGCCGTACTGGGTTGAGCCCGGTGTTCTGGTGGTTTGTTGTGAGACCCAGTTTCTGAATATGGTTGAGTATAAATACTTCACATGTATTTATACAGTACCTAGGTCAGCCTTAAATGTAATTATGAACAAAACATGGAAATCTTGCTTTGTATATTACTGGACCTTTAAAGTTTTCTTATTGTTTTAATGTGGTTTTATCAGGTTAATGTTTTTTATTCCGCCTTGCTGCAAAACCAATTTCCACTTGCGTATGAAAGTAGCTAAAACATACATCAGTAATTAAAAGAAACAAAAACATTGTCAAAGTATTATTTGAACATGACAATATGCCTTTTATAATAATGTAATAAAGCACTTGTTTTATGGTTACAACCCCAGCATGAACTGTATGTGAAAGCATTGAACTTTCTTACATGGCATCAAATTGAAACATGTAATGTGCACAGTCAAATAATTTGTGATTATAAACACAATTTCTAATTTACACAGCAGGAAGCACAGAGACACTGTCAATGCATAGTTTATCTAAAACTGCCTCCTCCTTCTGAAAGTATTCTCGCTCTGCGGCTTTATCCCTGCTGCTTCTGACAGAGTTGTTACACTGAATTTACTGAAATGTCGAGGCAATTAGGACGTGACAGTGATGTAACAGAGGAGTGTCAACATTTGAATTCCCTCACATGATGACGAGTTGTTTAATATCACACATGCACCCGACTCTGACACGATTCAAACATGTTCAACAGAAATTATCAAAACTTAAAAACCTTCCGATACCCGATGAGAATGTGTCGCAGCGATGGAGGAGAAGCTCGGCTTATTGATACAAACAGAACTGTCACCATGTTGCTGCAAAAGTGGGAGAGGTAACGCCCGCTTCCCCTGCAAGCTGCGTATTAATGAGACATCACTCCGTCAGAGATGCTCCGTTATGACAACTACCAGAGGCATTTTTGTGTTTGTTTATGTACACTGTGTGTGTGCAGTGTGTGTGCCATGTGTGTGTGTGTGTGTGTGTGCGTGTGTGTGTGTGTGTGTGTGTGTGTATGTGGACACATTAGGACAAACATGTACCAAAACAAACACTGAATTATGCAAGTGCATAGGATTTCTCTTAAATTGCATGACCCACGGTACATACGCCATAATAGACACAGCAATATTAAAGTGACAGATGACACATGAAGTCTACATGTACAGAACTATCATCTGAGGAATGTAATCTGCTGTTCATCACGGTGAATGGTCCACGGGCCTGAGCATTAACACGGTATGTGCTGTGTAAATCATAATTATTTTTGGTAATCACGGGGATACAATATTAATCCGGTCATATTAATTGCATAGAACAAAAGAGTGTTTAAAGTGGGCCCCGTCTACATTAAACAACTACATTGTACTACATCTTCCAAGACATAGCGTGAGTCGCCCGAACCCTCCTGTGCATTGCTGGATGAATCGCTCTTATTGAGGTGGACCGTCCACTTCTGCTCAGAGCAAGAGTTTTACATTTACAAGTCCCCGTGTGTGCGTGTGTGTCTCTTAACCAGATGTATGTATAGCAGCCATTTGCGTGTCTAAGAGTGGTATGGTATAAAAAGAAACCCCAAGACTCATAAAATATATAACACAACCCATCTTGCAGATTTTCCGATTGGAAACATTGGCACAAACACACTCGACATGCACCCACACACCGTTCCACTGCTCTGCTATTATAGTTTTCAATTAGGAAGCCTTCTGAAATGCTCCTTTAAGCAGTTTTGGTTCTCAGTGGTACAGCACGTTGTGTCAGCTCTCTGTGACAGGAGGAGGCTCGTTCATCCCAGTGTGACTGTGATGACACGTTATCAACACTGTTATTGTGCACAATGTCAAAAGTATATACCGTGCCACAGTTTTCTGTGAAAAAAATCTGAAATATTAATGTAATATTAACTTTTAAAGGATTTAAGATTTAAAATAATATCTATCAAGAGAGAGGGGTTTCTGGTTCATTTTATCTTCTGTAAACAGTGTTCAGTTTGACTTGCAATAATTCAATGACTCGTGGAATTTGTTACGGGATCCAGAAAGTACAGTAACAAAATGAAATCCCTGCAAAATAAACGTACAATTCCACAGCACTTATTGCACAGAGCCCTCGGTTTGTCTTCCAGGTTGCATCCGAGGCAAATCTGGTACAAATGCTCTGATGCCACTTACACCTGCACTGTCTATTGGTGCAGTATGTTTCAGTTATGTTTTCATCTTGGCTGGTATGTCTGTTTGTTATCAGGATTACATAAAAACTACTGAAAACGTATTACATTTTGGGCCAGATCTATCAGGGGACGAATCCAGGATTACATTTTCCCCCCTTAACATTGTGTTACTCAACATTTTCACTGATTTCTCAGAAAATAATCAATGAATCTTGATTTAAAAAAAGACATATTTGTGACGAAAATACTTTTTGATGCAGATCCAAATCAAAATCTGGATCTAAATGTGGTTTCAAAAGGGGACTGATGGGCACTGGTGAAGGTATGCTCTTTACTGAGTGCCTCTTTTGCTGTTACTAATTTTGTAAGGCTTATATCTTGTCCCTCATCACTAAACTGCTATAAATCAACAATTGACAAATAAATGTGAAAAAATAACCCACTCACTGAATCCAGCCCCTGATCCGGATCCATGCTAAAATTGAATGGGTTCTTCCCTGACCCTGTCGCTATGCAAAGTGAATTATGTCGGTTGTTCTCGAAAGACACATGTAGATGGCTTGGACAGTTCAGTTCATTTAGCTTGCATCGAAATTGATTCAAGTTTTTTACCATTTTTTCTCGACAATAGGAACCAACCGAGTTTGACAGTGTCTCCTTCCCGTCCGTGTCTCCCTGTGATCTGTGGCCTGTTCGCTCTCTCACATCATTTCAGCTGACGTCACCAAGAACCCATTTCACCACGTCCAGCAAAGTGCCTGGCATCCACGGGACCTGCACAGCATCCTGTTTCACACAATGGATCCCCCCCCCCCAAACTCACCAAACTCCCATAATGACCCAAGTCCCCCAATACGTGGCTGCGGTTGATGTTTGGCTTACACTGTCGCTGATATTACCCCTCCTCCTGCTCTCCCCTTTCAAGTCCACCCATTTGACAAAGTGAAAACAGCAACAAAAACACAAACAAAAACCTCCCCCAAGCGCAGGCACGCACAGCCAAACCTGACAGTCTAATTAGTTTTAAAAGTAATTGCTCGAAATGATTAGTTGAGTTGGGCCACTTTCCCCTGTGACCTCTGAATTGGAAATATAATTGCGGCAGACAGTAATTGGCTAGCCATAGACTGTCGGTTATTGTAGTCTGTTGTGGCCGGCTGCATCATTACCAAGGCTTGGACGCGGTTCAGCTTTTGAACTACAGTGACCGAAGAGGAACACAAACACACACGCACGCAATGCTCTGCTTCCCCACGCCAGCTCGCCATCACCACTCGGGCCCATGCCGCGCTCTAAGGATCTAAGTTGTTTTCCATCCTGACCTCTCTCTCTCTTTCTTTCTTTCTGTCTTTCTTTCTCTCCGTGCTCCCTCGCTTTGCCCCTGCCCTCCTGTATACCTTAGGGCCAAATAGACTCCTCATTGACAGAAAAAGGAGGCCGCGAGCTCTAGTCCGAAAGAGGAGAATCATCAGCTTGTGTGTGTGTGTGTGTGTGTGAGTGATGGTGGGGGGGCTTAGACAAATGATTGTATGGGAATAAGAGATGGGAAGTGGGTAGATGGTGAGAGTGTCAGGGAGTTTACGTCACAGCTGAAATACCTCAACAGATCCCAGCACAGAAAGTTTCTCTCACAGTCTTATCCCAGCTTTTTATCTTACATAAGTATGGTATAGAAATTCCTGCCGCTCATGAATGATGATTGCTGCATCTATTGTGTGCACATCCACATGTGTGTCCCTGTTTGTGCGTTTTCTTTGTGTGCGCTCGCTCTCAGTCTGTTATTGCCTGGATCAGCCTGTGTCTGTTTATGTTTGTTGTGCAGAGTTTCCTTTGCTAAATTGTCTGGAAGCCGATCAGCCCCCATCAGTAAACCAGGCAGAAAGAGCGACGTATCCCACTACAGGATCCAGGACATGCCAGGGGGACCACACACACACAAACACACACACACACACACACAGACACACACGCACTGTGTACCTTATTTTCTCTGACTCACTAACACTAGCTGACTAATTGACAGACCATCAGAGGAGAAAGACGCACACGCTTACGTGGTTTTTTTTTCTCTGTAATGAAGCCATTAGACTTTTGATCATGCCACTGACAAAAACCATGACGCTGTGAGGACGAGGCTCGTCTCACTTAACTTGAGGTGACAAACAAATTTTCAAAACAGACCGGAGAGATGAAGCAAACTCCACACCCTCACTTTCTGCTCTGTATCGACCACAGAAAACACGAGTCAGAGAGGGAGCACTCCCAACAGGGATGTGCCAATTACTATCTCCCTCTCTCTATTAAGCAAAAGGGGGGGGGCGGGCGAGGGGGGGGATATAGGTCAGGCCTGTCAGACTAAGGCTTCTGTCATCCCCCTTCCCCTCCCTGTCCTCCCCCCTCACTGCATCACTCCTTGCCTGAGGATAGAGCTCCCATAGCTTTCCATTAGGACCTTCATTGAGTGTACAGTACATACAACGGAGGTCCCACTCCCTGTATCCCACCCACACGCACCATTAGAGGGAAGGAGCACTAATAGTGTTGACTGCCTTTGGGGTGGGGGGGGGGAGTGGGCATACCAGGGCCAGAGGCCGGCCTAATGTTCCTGTGAAACCCTCAGCTTCACTGTCCTATTGACATTATTCACACCCTGCAAGCAAAAGCACAACATGTGTTACTTTTGGCGTTTGGAAGTTCCGCCGACTTCTTTCATGGAATCGAGCAAAAGTTAAGTTTTGCCTTCTAAATCCTCTTTGTGTTAAGTTTTTTTTTTCGTCTTCCTTTTTCCTCTTTGATTAGTGGACTGTGAGTATTGACAGCCTGGTGTGTGTGATCATCACAACAAGCTGACAGTAGGGAGCTCGATCGCCCGCCCCTGCCCAGCCTCCAATACCATCTGTCTAGTATGGATCTCTGGAGGTTGACGCCTGTTGGCGTGGGAGATGTACACACCACAAGCCTCAAGGGCTGGCAGAACAGAGCTGGAGGAGGTGTATGTGCCCCAATTGAAGCTGTGCATTCATCTTCACACACTGAGTATAGGGACTGGTAGCGTATCCCCACTCTTTCTTATTCTGTCTCCCTCCTTGTGTCTCTCTCTCACACACACACGCACACGTAGAACAGCAACACTGATCAAATGGGACTCTGATGTCTTAATTAAGAAGAACTAACAGGCTTGATTAAAAGGAGGAGAATGAAAGGATCCGTCAATGAAAGCGGCAATTCCCTGATCAGCAAACAGCAACACAAGTGGATGGGAGAGGGAGGGAGAGTAAAGAAGAAAAGCGAGGGGAGTAAACAGGATGCAGCAGAACAGGGATATGCAAAGAGAAGAGGAGGAGAATTGAAGAAAGGCTGGCTTCATGCAGCAGTGTGATTGAGACGGCTTCAACTTAGTTAAAGTAGCAAAAGTTCAGCTGGATAAAGGCAGCATAGTTTCCATGAGGTGGTGTGTCTTTAGAATGGAGACATTTCTGTTTGCAGACTAAAAGAGACATTTGGCTGTCAGAGTCACGCTGCAGCATCTGACCCAAGTTTGCTTTTGGGTCACGTTCTCTATACCGTGGATATGAAAATAAACAAACCAGGCCATTACCAGTAGGGATGGGTATCGTTTGGTTTTTATCCGATACCGGTTCCTAACCGATACTTTTAAAACGATACCGGTGCCTAAACGGTGCCTGAACCGATACTTTTTTCAAAAAAGTGCACAAAACGATACTTGACTAAGAAAGGCTTTTTTTATTGCCAAATATATTAACTGTTTAAAGTAGATTATAAATATAAATAAATACAAAACCCTTTTTAACTTAAAACTATGAATAACATACGAACTGTTAACAAAAGTTTACACTATACTTAAATAAATAAAAATAAATACAAAACACACACACTCTGACTCGTGACTCTGACTTCGGTGCCTGAGACAAATGAAGACTGAGGGTCGCTTTCCCATCACTCGGAGACCCCCGTGTCTCCGAGTGATGGGGCTGTCGCAGGGGGGCTTCGTGGTCTTCGTTCCTCCCGCCCCGAGCCGGTCCCGGAGCCGACCCGGAGCCGAGGGAGCCGCCGCTTCCCGTGAAGGAAGGAGCTGAAGTGTGAGGAGGCGGGACGAGCGGAGACCTCAGTCTTCCATTGGCTCAGGCACCGAAATGAGGCACCGAAATTTCCGTTGCATTTCGGTCCGGGTAGGTATCGGTTGTATTGGAACCGGTTCTCGGTACCCAACCCTAATTACCAGTGGCGGGCGGGCCTCTCACTAGCCAAACCCGTACTTCCTGCTCCGCTCTTTCACGTGTCTCTGCACTTTTAAAGGATTCAATTAACCTGAAATGAACTGAGGAATCAGATGCAGCCCATCTTCCTGTCTCCTGCCACATATCCAATAACATCCACTGCATTTCCCTCTGCACCCTTCAGTTACTGAAACCTTCCCCATGCTGAACTCTTTCATACTGTTTGTGAGACAGTTTTAGAAAATACGGTGGCAAGGGTAACTACACAAAAATAATAACAAAATACTAAAAAATAATAATAACTAAATAAATAATAATTGTTCTGTTAAAGCAGTCATACTACACCCACTGTTTATTAACTCCATAAGTACCACTCAATCATACACTGAGCTTGCCTAGTCACCAACACAGTAGGAGGATATGGTCGTTTTAAAAGGTTTGTAAAAACTGTGGCAGAGCCGCAACACAACAACTGATTGTTGTTTTATCTGAATCCAAAATGAAAAGTGGCCCTCTCCACAATCAATAGAAATTGTTAAAACACAAATGAACAATTATATTATATTATATTATTTAAATAAAAATATATATTTAAAAATCTGCATATTTGTAATAACTTGAATGTAATCGGTTTCTGATGCAAAAAGCATTAAACCAATGTAAAAGTCGAGCATTCTAATTTTGCATATTAAAGTATGTTTGCAGTTCATTTTGTGGCTCCAGAGTAAGGGAGGTAAAAAAAATGCCCTGAAGTGATTTACCTTAAGTCAACATCCGTAGAGGCTCAAAATGAGAGAAACCTTTTTTTAGGTGTGGATGAAGACAGAACAGAGCTCACCACACCTCTGTATCCTCATCTCTGATTGACGCTAGCAGCCCGAGGATACATTGGCCACTTCATGCTTAACACCTGAATCTAACCTGAATCTCCAATTGAGCTGTAAGCAGTTGAGTTGCATTGTGGGTGATGGAGATGGAAGGTTTTGCCAGGAAAGAAGAATGTGTGCATTGAATATGAAGATAACCCTGGTTCTGCTGCATCAATTGTGATATAATTGAAAAACTGGTATGAGTTAAATGATGTTAAAGGACTATAAAAGTTAGTTAGTTGGCATAAACATGCAATAAGGATTGTGAATAATTTGGTTTTCACTTTGCTAGTTTGTATTACATATTGAAGATGCTCAAATAATTCATCCAAAATTATACTGATTCACTGCTTTACTACAGAATGTACTCATACTTAACTAGAATGGCAGTCAGTAGCACATACTTTCCCCTTTTTAAACCACATTTAAAATTCACTACATTCTTTCAGCCACTCATAAATATCAGTCCTCTGAACATATCTCTTTTTTCATCAAGATCCATGAACTATTCTTTGAGAAATCAAGGAAAATGATTCAAATCCTCACTCAAAGTTTCAAGGTTTGTGGAAATCCGTGCAGTAGTTTTTGCGAAATCTTCCTTAGAAGCAAACAAAAGCAACAACAATACTACCTTAGCTAAGATAACAATGCTGTTTGACATCACGTACAAAGAATAAAGAGCTAAATACACATAGCAACATACAGAACATAAAGCAACCTACATATAGCAGCATCACAACCAACTGCAGCTCTGTCCCTGTCTCCTCCAGAGGCAGACACACCTCGGCCCTGCTGACAGCTCACAGCCTGTCTCTGTGGTGCTGCCCAGCTCAGCACAGCTGTCTGTTGTCCCTCTCCTCTGATCTCTCTCTCCTCCTGCTTCACTCGCAGCCTTGTGCCCACTCAGCATGATAATGATATACACCTCTGCTCGGTCATCTCTTTGAGACTCTGGGCTCGTGGCACAACTCAACATGTGACAACAAAGCAACGTACACGGGCGGTTCACGAGTCAATTAAATTACCGGTCAAGTAATCGACCCACATCTTTGGGGAAAGGAGTTATAAAGATAAACAGTGGTGCTTATACCAAGCAACCTGAGATATTGTGAATCTAAAATCATTAGGATTTAAGCTTGTTATCATTCTTAATCCTGTTCATCAAAAGAATGTCTTCATCCACCAGGCCTGCAGTTACCTTAGTGCACAGCAGAGCTCCCTCTATGGGGCAGTGTCTTTAAAGGGACAAGCTAAGATTACTTGTCAGCATTTCAGCTTAACACTGGCAGCGTGTTGACACGCAGCAGATGAATATTAAACCTTGAGAAACAAAGATATGCTCCAAGCAAAACCCAGCATAAATATTTTTCATATGCACTCAGACAGACACATACACACACACACAATCTTGAGAGTCCCTCCCAGCAGGCACAATCACACTCAGGCAGATAATTCAGTGTCACAGGGAGCCTTGTCTGTGACCCTCTGGCCCCCTCCAGACAGAGGAAGCAGCTGGACAGGGACCCACGGCTGCCTGGAACTCACTTCCCCTGGGGAGCTGTGGGGAGAAGAGTCCCTCTCTGCCTTGGAGAATGACCAGCTGAGCTTCTACGGCTCAGTATGTGTGTGTGCTGAAGTCTCCGAGTCCAGGAAGGTCTGAGCAGGATGAGCAGGAAGAAGAAATGTGCAGCAGAACAGGGTTTTTTGTGCGAGTCAGCAGGCTGAAGAAAATTTCAGATCACAAGCAGCATAGCTTCTCCCTCTGGTCAGAGAGCAGTTTACACGCTTATGTTTGAATTGTATCTACTGTTCATAAGTAGAAAACTTCTTTACTTTTATTATTAATTTTAATCATAATAATATACAAAATATTGATGATTATAATAATTATTGTATCAATGTATTTTGAATTGAAGAATTTGAATTATATTATCAAAATAATGATGTGCGGCTAATGCTTTTTCATTCCTATTAATTATATCACTTAAAGACCTGTTCAAAACCACACACACACACACAATATTATATATACATCAACGTGTATATATATATATATATATATATACACACATACACACACACATATTTATATATATATATATATACATATAAATCTTAATTTAATTCTATACCCCAATAACAGGGACCACGTTGAGTTTCCTCTGTGACACACACATGACCCACACACACACACGACACACACATGTCACACACACCCCAT
Organism: Limanda limanda; assembly: GCF_963576545.1. Taxonomy (NCBI): domain Eukaryota; kingdom Metazoa; phylum Chordata; class Actinopteri; order Pleuronectiformes; family Pleuronectidae; genus Limanda; species Limanda limanda. The sequence goes on from NC_083638.1 coordinate 19,591,543, forward strand.
AGTTCAGTGGTAAGCGTGGCAGTTACTAAGTGCATATTAATATTTGATGGTTAAATGCGAAATGTTAACATTTTTTTCTATTGCCCTGGCAGCATGATGAAATATTAAAGACTATGAGAGCTTTTGTTTTACCATAATACAAAGAAAGCAGTAAACAGGACATTAATAACATTTTTTAAGGTAATGAGACATGTTTTGTTTGAGATCATAGTTTGTAGCTTAAGAGAGATATCCCTGTTTACAGACAGCAAAGGTCTTACAGGTGCTTTTGAAAACATATTAAATCAAACAGTTAAATTCAACTACAACTTTTGATCCAATATACTGTATGAACTGCTAGATTTAGGTATAATTCTGTCTTCACTTCATTGGTTTGTGACTTAATTGATTGTCTTGTAACTGAATGAGTTTTTGATTATTAATGTACACCTTGTGCATCCCGTCTGTGCCTCCGCCCGCTCTCTGCTGTTAGCAGCTCCACAGAGACACAGATTTACTTGCTTCTCACGCAGTGCTGTTCCTCCCAGTGCTTCACAGCTTCAGCCAACACACCACAAGCTCCACAACACAAGACACTGTCAGAATTAAAACAGTCAAATCATGAAGCCTGTACAATTGCAAAGTATTCCCCCAATAGATAAACATACCTTTAACATACCTTGGGTTTGAGCCTGGCTTATTTAGAAAGATTCAAGTACGACTACTTATACGAATCAAATTTTAAATAAATATCAAGCTTTATTGAAAAAGATTGAAAGCAAAGTATCATACAGTATAAACAAATTGAATGAGTCAATCTGAGTCACTGTGAGTTTTAATGATGCGTTTGGTTGGGCTTTCACTGAGGGTCCCAAAACTATGCGGCGGCCAGAGCTGCAAGGGACAAAAGGCACAAAGAAACAACGGGTTAAAAACCAGATTAGACCCATATGATGACTAAATACAGCACCTCCAACCATTATGTACCACACATGATCTCACTTCTTGGACACATTTGCTAATACGCCTTTTAATGATGCATTTGACTTGGTACGAGATCCTGTTATTTCATCAGCTGTCGTAACAGGGCCTCCAGTGGAGTGCCGCTGTCCAATCAGATGGACAGAAGGTTGGCTGACCTGTTTCCAGGGTCGTGGTTGCTATGACATCCAGTGACATGACAACACAGCAGAATGGAAAGCTAGACAATATGTTGTCCAGGCTTTGGTCAATCAGACACACTTGCTTTGAACTTCCAACTGACTCACATCTCTGCATTGTGCTTTAAATGGACAAACTATATGGACTTATAAAAATAATGAAGAAAAACAACATCATACATGGCTTGGAGCTTCACACCTTGGAACCAATCTGTGAGCGATTTAATCCAAACCCTTCTGATTGTGGGAAAAACAACTTTAAATACTTGACAATACGCATACACACACAAACACACACACTCACCCACACGCACACACACAACACAAACACCTCCCCTGTTACCTTTAAGCAAACACGCCCTCGGATGAGGGCATAGGGAATTGGGCCATAGCTGCGTGAGTCAGAGGAATTCCTAAGGTTATCCCCTTCGAGCCATACGTGGCCTTTTGGAACCTAAAAACATCATCAGACACAAAAAGGGAGAAAATCGTCACTCTTCTCTCACAACACATGGGAATCAAACAGAAATCAAACGTCTGATACTTATTTCAAGTGAGTTATGTACTGAGCATATACCTTAACCCCACCCCCTACTCCCAACGAGTCGCCTCAGCCATCCCCTCCCTCCTCAGCCTATCTTAACATCAACCTGCCTGTCCCTCTTTAACCCCGTACCGTCTTAGGAGAGGGGTCATGGGTAACGGGCAGGGTCGGGAGGGATTTAGAAGAACTTCAAACGGGGTCATTAGGCTGTTGGCTGAGATCTGCGCCCCTCTTACCCAGGCAGGGCAAAGCTAGAGAGGGGCCTGAGATAGCTGGGCAGAGGGAGCAAGAGAGAGAAAGAGACAGAGAGAGAGAGAGAAAGGGAAAGAGGGAGAAAAAGAGGGCTAAGCTGCGGCTAGCAGCAGCGTCCAAGGGTCTCCACCGCGGTCCGACCTGCCAGTGGGGCAGTCATCCAAGCGGGCTCTAATTCACAGTGACACCAATTATGATTAATCTCATCACTTTAGGAGAGTAGGCTTGTCAAGGCCCTAATTAAGTGCGCTGTCCCCCCTATATGTGCAGACAGGATCAACAACACATTATATTGTCATAATGGGCATCACAATCCACGAGTCTATTTTTGTGTTGCCTAACTTTTTAACGGCAAAAGTCCTCTGGAGGAAAGAGAACAACATGAATAAAGAGGCAGAACATCGTCGGCGCCGAGGTGACGTCACACCTTCGCCTCCGCTCGTGTTCCTCACTCCTGTCACCTGGCTCCCTGATTAGACTTTTCTGTCCTACTGTGGGATGCTGCGTTTCATTTCATATTCCATAATTGAGACAGATGATGTGACATAATCACGAGCCAGTGACATGTTGACCTAACACGAGGTATACAACTCACTAAATAACGACGACACAAATGAATATCATTAAAGGAGTCATCTGAGAACCATATGTCAGCATGCTGGATTCCCACCATTACACCTCATTAACATGGCAACATATGCTGGCTCCCAAGCACAGGAAGAAGAAACACCACCGTTTGTCATCTGTCAAGCCAGAACCCCCCGTTTCTCCTCATCTTCCTTAAAAAAAAGAAAAAGGATCTAATGCTCATCTTAAAGACGCAGAGGTTTGATTAAGATATTTCAAGCGTTTGTTCCAGAATTTTGCTGGGCAGTCTCAGTGTCTTGTGCTTATTTATTGATAATCAGGACATTTCAGCTTCATCATGATCCAGCCTGAGGGAAAGCAGGTCAATCAATCAATCCGATCAACGAGCGGCATAATGCAAGACTTTGGATTTGAGTCTCAATACACAAAGGACGTCACAGAAAAACCCAGGACCACACTTCCAAGATCAACCAGGCCATATTTCACGAAAGTGAGAAAGTGAAGAGGTCTGAAACCTGAGCTGCTCTGCTGTGGCGAACACACGGATAAGAGCTTATGCGTATCACCTTGCAAGTTGCAGGTGCACAAGGAAAAGAAAAACACAGCAAGTCAAAGGCAAACTTCTGAATAAAATCTATTGCTGCCAAAACGCTGTTTCTTTAAGAAAAAATGCTGTTATTTCTTGCATGCATATCAATGAAGAAGTATCACTGTCGACACGGTCGCGAGGAAATAAGCGAGTCATTTGTTATTTTAGCACATAAACACAATTAGACGCCTTATTTTTAAAAGTAATTTGAAATTTCCAAAAGCTCAAGGCTGGACCAACAGTCTTGTAGTATCTCGACATGGAGTCAGTTTAATCTGCTCTGCCGGCAGCTCTGGTGTGATGGATGGCAGAGACTGCACCGGTCCCGTGGATGTGGGCTGGGTCGAGGCGAGGCATTGTGTACCTGTCAGAGACGTGTCAAGAGGAGCTGAAACCAGAGCTCTCCTCACTGCAGAGGTGTGTTGTTTAACAGCCACACTATTACAGTGCTCATTATGTTAACATGATTGAGGTGCTGAATTATGTTCAGCTTAAATACATACAGGCGTTCAGAGCTCATCTTTCCCCACATTGCTCAGTCCATCTTTACGGCAAAGAACAGCACATCTCTCTCTGTGTCTGTCTCTCTCTCTCTCTCTTTTTCTGCTGTAACATCAGGTATCAAGTGTCAATGTTTTGACACAAAGGCTCAGACACAGAAATGATTCCTAAAAGGTGACAGGGCAATTAGTCTCCAGTTGGATCTCTGAGGCTAGGGAGGACCCGTCTGTCTGTCAGAACAAAAAAAGGAGGTGATGACAGAGTCTTACACCATTTTCCAGAATGTATCTTTACAGGTCCACATTAATGCCTCCCACACCATCTACACAAACACGTGCATCCTCTGGGGGGTTAAAAAAAAGCTCCCTAAGGGAGCCCAAACATTTATGTGAACAGCGGATGTTTTCTCAGTTACCCCAAATGTTGTCACATAAAGCCAGTGATTTTGCTACTGGGTGTTAATAAATTATCATCCCAAAGCTTTAATTACAGTGTAAGAAATAAAATAAAACGCTTTGTGAAAAGTAGCTGAATGATTATTTCAAGATGACCATTTGAACAGTTTAAAGCAGCATTTCTGTCTCTCTCCATCTCCTGGTTCTTGCTGCATAATGAGCCTGACTCCTGCCAGTCACCAGACAACAAAATGGATCTAAGGTCTATTTGTTGAACTGATGATGTTGAGGTTTACTGTACGAATATCAATTTTATTTCTGCACCACTTTCCACTGCTTGAAAACATAATTTGATCTGGTTAGACAAATAGCACAAATTGTAACCATTTGAAAAATATATGGTTCAATTTCAGTTTATTTTACTTGGAAAGGATATAACAATAGCATGGGTACTGCGGCATTCAATTATGCACAAGCACGAGACACAATGTTCTTGTTTTTAGAAAAAATTTCATTTCCAACACTTGTCCATAGGGGGCTTTTAAAAAGTTTTAAAATAAAAAAATTAAGAAAGAAAAACAACATAGGTGCAAATACTCTATGTATTTCAAAAACAAAATTGTTGTATTGTACAGGAGTATTAGATGTACACATATATGAAAGGCATTCAAATTGTGTTGGTGCGAATAAGGTCTTCTTCATGTAAATGTAATAGTTCGATTTTATTGAGACTTGTGCGCTGACTCTATTGCAGAGCTAGCGACAAGAAACACAAAACTGAGAGGAGGCATGACAATGTTGGGAATTCAAAATAATCGTAACGGTTAATGAAGATGAATCTGAAAACATATTTTCTCTAAAATGTGACATTTAATGATTTTACCTTAATTAAAAAAATTATTGAGTGTCAAGGGAGAGGATTCAAGACATTGTTATAATGTAAAGTTGCCACCTTACTATTTGTTCTAGGTGCAGAAAAGATGCTAAAAAGCAATTGACCTAGGACCGACCCCTGGGGTATCTCCATCCTTCTGACACAAAGGATGAATCTTTCCCGACTGAACCTCAGACGTTGTGCTCTTCCTCTGAGATAAAGATCACACCATTGTGAAGCCTGGTGTAGGACGTAGATTTGGGGTATTTTGGTCCACCACGTTGGGTGTCGGCTCTACTGATGTGAAATAGTTAGCAAGTTCCTTCTGTCTCATATGTTGGTGGTTTACTCTCAGCTTACAAGGTTGGGCTGTAATACCCTCAGCCTTCGGAATCATTTTAGAGGTAAATAATTTATAGAGGCCAATCAGCTTCTATCTAAACCTGATAGACAAGCCCACATCAAGTAGCTCTCCCCCTACTGGCCAGTTTAAAAATGACTTGAACTGAGACCTGAATGTGAGAAACTACATCCTGAGATCACAAATCATAATGTCTCATATTACACGTTTTGCCCTCTGTATGCGGAGGTGAAGCTAGCAGAATAGGTAACCTCTTTATTTCCCCATTTCATTTGCTGAATGATACTTTCAGTCTTGGCTTATGCTATGTTCCACTGAACCCATTCAACAGTCTGCCCAGTCTATAAAATACACAATAAATTCAAAAACCTGCAACATAAACGCAACCTTTGCTTTGCAGACATATGTACACACTCACACACGCACACACACATCTCCACCCACCCATCAGTCTGCTCATTCGGCTGGCACTAACTCTAACAGGCTTCAGAGAGATTGCAGGCCTGAGCTGTGGGCGTTGGGGAGAGTAGTAATAGAAAAGCAATGACAGTGGTTTCAGCGGCAGAACCCCTGCTCTCTCTCTGGTTTTATCACTGTTCTGAGGAAATATAGGTGTTGTCAAAAGCTGATATTTTGACCAATGACACAAAATGGATGTGTGCAGTCTAAAATGTAAACAACTATGATAGTCTATAGACTGTGGCACACACACAAAGAAAACCAAAGACAAACCGAGAGACGGTTTTGCATTATGCATAGAAATTCTGTTTGTCATTTAAGAGTGAAAAAATCTTTCAACTGCTTTGCTATAAACACATTCTTCATTCATTCTCTATTCCCCCGACATCTTTTAAACCTTTTTTTCTTTCAAAGAGACTCCGAGTTGTAGATGCTGGAGGCAAAACTGTGAAACTGCCACGAGGAATCTCACTTGGTAAAGCAGGTAATCACAGGCCTTACGAGAAAAGAAGCTGAAATTAATTTCAACAAATATGGGATTCTATAATGTAAACATACTCACAAATGTGTGGGTCTTGAACATGTCTGTTGGGGAACTTGAGCAGACTTTATCTCCCTCCAGCCCAATTACCCTTTTACAAATGTTCATATTTGGGTCAAATGGACTCTTTGCAATCACTACATCCCCCCTGAAAAGAAGAATTGAACACAAGATAAGTTCATCAACAGTTATGCAAAATATCTTGATTGATCTATGTTGTGCTATACATTTGCTCGAAATTGCTGACATCTTTTCCTTTACTCTATTGTCAAACTTTTTAAAAAGGAAAGGAAGAACTAAACAACATTTTACAGTAAATCAAAAATGTGAGTGGTGAAATAGTACATATATATACATACAAAGTATATAATATAATTGTCTCCTCTATTTGCATGAATCAACTGACTGAACTCACTTTTCTATTTTGCAAAGATGACGACTCATCCTCTCTGAGAAGACGATATCATGGCTGACAATAGTCGGCTCCATTGATGGACCAGAGCACTGAAGAAAAACAACAAAAGCAGAATTATTTATTGGGCATAAATTCATTAATTGTATTTTAAGAAAAAGCAGGGCTGGACAACATGGACAAAAATTATATCAAGACAAACAATTCCATAAGTGATATATCGATAATTATCTCGATAAATATTATTATTATTGTTTTATTGCACAGCCCTAAGAAAAAGTATCAGCCATTAATTCTGTGACATTATTGATACCTACCACCACAAATTCTCCAAAGTATTCAAAGGCACAATGTGCAATACAGCCATACTGGACCGTGTAGCCCACGAAACCCAAAGTCGACCCCAGCACGCGCCGGAACATCTCCACCTGCAGCACAAAACACAAACAGAGGTTATGGCTCAATGTAAAATACGTATAATGTCAGTATCAAATGCTCTTTATATAAACAGAGGTGAGGAAATAATGCAGTGTCTGAGACATGTGTTGTAGAATTATGTCCTCGACAGGATTTCTAAAAACAAAAGGCTGTTTGGGGTTTAATTGCTCAGGGTGTGGACAAGGTTGTCACAGTTGGCCTACCGCTAAGATGGCACATTCCCTGGTGTTTCATTCTCAGAGGCTGAGCAGCCAGTTCACACCAGAAAACTGCCCTGAACTTTGGTCCAGTGTAGGATGGACCAATCAACACCTTGTGCAGAGGTGAGGGACAAACACAGAAGCTGTGACACATGCAGCCAAGCAGCTCTGTGCCGTCTGCGAGCTGAAGTCCCTGACACGCCATGGCCTCCGCCGCGGCTGCAATTATTAGAACAGTTATCAACTTCTGTCAGCACCATGGAAACGGATAAGACACCCCAGTGCCCGAGTGCCCGCCCTGCAAACACTCGGACACACAAACACACACAAGGACCACCCGTGTGTCTTCTGAGCAAACATCCCAGACACACTCAGGTTATTGACTTTTACTCAAGCTGCAACCTGTTGGACGGACAGAATAAAGTAAGTCAATCTTTACAAACACAGAGTGTGTGCCTAGGAGCATCTGCACAGACACACACACACGGACACACAAACTTATATACACAAAGTGTATATTTAGAAAAGAACAGATACAGCTTGATTTAGAGGTTATTCTGAACTTCAAGCAGTTTTGGGTTCGGCCGCTGCCCTGCCAGTCCACCAAAGGGTAAAGAAATCTCTTTCTCCATCTCCCCCATTCCTTCTGTCCCTTTCCCTATTTCGCTCTCCATGTCTCCTCTCCCTCCCAGGGTATTATTAACCAAAGCAAGCAGAGCGGAAACCAAAGCCCCAAATCCTCAGAGCTCTGGGAATGACTTCCCAAAGATGGACACGGATTAGACCCCCAATTTCTTCCTTGCACCCCGCCTTTCTCCCCAGGTCCCCGACAGACCGGGTGTCAGGTGGCTCTCCCAAGCCATGCCAAAGGTGTTACCCCTAATCCCATTACCCCCCTCCACTCTTCTCACACACACACAAAAACAGACACAATGCTCTCTCATTCATGCCAACTATATTCCACCTATTAAGCCCTCTATCTATTCTTTCATCCCTAGCATGGTTTGTCTCTTTGGCCCATTCGACATCCTCTCTGATCCAAAAAAGGCCAACTCCATCCTTTCACCTCCCTGTGTGCAGCTACTCCGCTATTCCCCCCATTCCACCATCACCCCTGGCAACCTTCTGCTTTTTGCCGCCGCTGCGACTGGTGGCGCCCAAGCAGGTGGAGGGGGACACACATATAAACTCAGCACAGGGCCCAAATGAAATGCCCCTTTCCAGTCGCAGCCTGCTCAGGTCCCTCGTTCTGTTCCACAGGAGCTACAAACTCAGTCCTCCCCCAGCTGGTACAATAACACCTCTGGCCCTATAATGCCCGTGTTGGGAAGCAAGTGGTCTTGAGGTTAATGTGAATCTCAGTTCTGCACTAAGGCAACATATTCAGCCCTATTTATCTTGCTCTCAGCTTCCTCTGCCGGCATCTCTCTCATCGGGCACTGTAGTGCACCCTCAGACATGATCTCACATGTGTTCTTCCTTCTGCTAGGCTGCGGATCAGGAATCTTTGCTAGGACTCATTCTCAAAGAACAGTGGACAGCGTCCTGGTACAGCTGCCCTCATATCTCTGTTTCAGCCCCCCCAACACACGGACACACACACACACAAACACAATTCCAGTGGGCATTCATCATAGGTAGGGATTAAGGGACTTTGCATAACAAGATCACGCGGCCAGTGACTGATATCAAGAGAGTCCATATGCAGCCGCCTGGTTTTCTGAGGCACCCTCTGTCATTGATAGTGTGTGTCTGTGTGTGTGCACGTGGATGTGGCATGAATGTGCACAGACAATAGCACTACCCATGTGTTTCACAGAAGCTGTATATGCGAGCTGGCTGCAGCGACTCCTTCGGGATTCAGAATGAGATGGACATCAACAGTAGCCTCTGATTGGATCTCTGTGACCTCCAATCCTCCCCAGCAAAGAGTCAGGCGACCCAAACTATCTCCTGGCCCTAATACCCGACATGTGTGTGTGTGTTAGGGGAATACCAACATTGAATGAATGCTGTATTACAGCTGTAAATTAACACAAAGTCTCTCTGTTAATCCGGGATTACACGCCAAACATGTTCATGTGAAAACAAAGAAAGTCAGCGCAGCCCACTCTGCAGAACCATCTGTGTCAACTGGCCTCCTGTGGTCACAGCACAGCGCTACTGGTGGCGAAAAGAGGGGACCTCAAATGACGAGCTGGCGATGGAAACACTTGATGTGTGTTTAACTCTGTGATTCTCTAACTGAGGAAGCTGCAGCAGGAAAAATCTTTTTTTTCAACCATGAGCATTAAAAGTGCACCAATACAAAGGGAAGCTCATCATTATATCCACCCAGATATAAAATTTCACACTGCAACAATAAAACATGAAGGCGGTCTAATTTCCTCATCTGCACATGACTTAAGACCCAAAACGAAAATGCAGATAACCATTTGGGAAGTTGTTATTGTTCTTTCATATGATGTTTCCTCATGATGAAAACAATGAAATAATAAATATTTGAGTAGATTATTTTATAATCAACACTGGTGGCAAATAAGTCCACACAAATAACATTTCTTAAGGCTTTTCTAACTTTAACTAATGAATCATTGACATCATTATTTCAAAAAAATCATTCATTCAATACAAAATATGTATTCATACACAGAAAAACAGGGCTTAGGGTACCCAACATCTAATGTTGATTTTGTTATTGAGGCACATATTTTGGCTAATTTAAAACTAGACATAATAAACTTAAATAGCACTCAGGCTAAGGCCCGACTGTCTTACAAGACAGATTTTTTTCATCTCAATATTTAATGGTTTTCGTCCAGTAATTTTTGCATAATCCCCCTAACAGACAAACAGAGCCAGGTGAAATCTTTGGCAGAGGTAATTTAACAAATAATAAAGACAACATCACTCTTTTAAAAAAAAATGTATACCTAATTAAATACACATTATTGAAGCCATAAGGAAACATTGAAAAAGGAATTAAAGCCACTGGCCTCCAGAGGTTTGAACCTGCCACTGGCTCAGTAGTGTTAATTGATATACATGGCCAGTCTATTAGAGCCACAAAGAGAATTTCAATCCAAGCAGCACACAAGGGCCTTGCAGTGAACTCCTTACACAACTAAATTAGGAAAACATGGGCTGAGAGAGAGCTGCGCAACAGGGGGGCTAAGAGGCTTACAAGTCCCTTGTCAGATATTCTTCGTCTCCCTGAGGATCCCAGATGGAAGGGAGTCTGGAGGAGCAGGCAGCACCAGAGAGGGGACGAATCCCACCTCTGATGTCCTCTGTCCTCTGGGCAGCAGAAGGCAGAGGAGGGTGGGGCATTTGTCCTGTTGCGCAGGGCTTGATTTGATCTTAATGTGAGCTATATAAAAGGAGGAGGTTTGGCAACCGGGGGGGTCTGTTTCAACTATCAGTCCAATCAGAGATAATCCTGCTGATTTCGACAGAGACACCTGGCTGGATGGAGAGTGACAGATGTAAGAGTCTCAGTCACAGAGTGCTGCGTCTATCCCCCATCTCGTCTAGGTCTGCCTTCTATCAGAGGCTTATTTGAAGCGACTGATCTCCATATTGCTCTTTTCATTGTCGCTAACGGCAACACAGCCGTGAAACAGCTGAGCGAGGTTACTATTTGAGGAGCTGAGGGTTTAAACCTACAATCAATGGGTCTGCCAGTGCAAATAATAGCCAAGTGATATGAATACAACTGCTATGAAGTGAAAGGAAGTGTGGGTTGACAGAGTCCCCAGCCAATTACACTGAATGGAAAAAAGAAATCAGCCACTAAGTCTTATTGTATTGACCACCGGCTGCTGGCCCGGTGCTGAAAGAATGGAAAGATCTTATCTGGTGTTGTTTCAGATTCACAAAGCTTTTTGTATTTAGCTCTGGGCAGCTCATTATGAAGCCTCATATACGCTACACCTCAACAGGAACATAAACCTCTGATTTTTAAGAATGAGATTTCCTTAGGTTCTTGATGAGCAAGTATTTTCATAGTCTATTTTCTTCTCTCCAATAGGTCAAGCTAAAAAAAAGTGTTCTGTATTTCATCAGCAAAAAAATCTCAGGGAACAAAAATAAAGTCCCTCAAACAATGCGAGATGAATAAATGGAAAAAGTCAAATTCGTACAGTCAAAATTAGCTGTATACAAAAACCCATCCTCTGCTTATTGTACTTACACCCTTAGAATATTGCTTTCCTTTCAACACTAACAAAACAAACATGGTGCACGCTGATGATAATCTTGCCTCCCTCAGACTCAAATCTCCACTGCTTCTTGCAGCTCTTCACTGAAGGCAGCGTTGGACTGAAGAAACCAAAACAGTCTGAGCAGGAAAGATCTGACATGTTATGACTGCTGCCATTATATAGCTCCATCAGATACAGGGGCTGAAAGAAGTGACAAAACACTGCAGAAAATAAACACACATGAACAGATGACACATTGAAAATGAAGAAAACTGTGTTATTTCTGTACAATTAGGCGGCTGTGTTTACACTTCCACACACTGTATTGTTGAGGAGAGCTAGGAAACAAGGTGACCGGCATTGTGCGGAGGATGTGGTGGAAAGTTTCCACCGCAGTGTGCTTCTGCATCCTGCACGTTGCCATGCTGAAGCAGGCACCCCTCCTTCTGAGATGCAGGTCAGTCAGCGCATCTTATTTGTATCATATAGGCTTTCCACAATGCCCAGTGTTGTCAGTCATGATATATTCTCTTGGTCTCCTGTCAGCACATATAAATCTCAACAGTGCTGTCAAAACAGCAGGACTGCCTCTGCTAAGAGCATTTGTAAAGTGAGCAGTTGGGCGATTGCTTCCTCTGGAGCCTCAGAGTATCCTGTGATCTTGTGCTGCCTCTAGCCTCTCCCTGCCACACAAAGCTTTTTATAGCTGTCTCAAGGATTACAATTATCACTCATCCGTCAAGCAGTATTCAAAGTGGACATACAGGACTTCTGGGTTGTAGGATCAGACAGAACATAAAGAGATCTTAAATATGTGAAAGTTTACATTTTTCATAGCAGATATATCCACTTGTCATAGTAGGAAAAACACAGGTACATATTGATGTGACATTAAATGCCCCTTTGCAGTTTGAGCCAGCATGCACAATAGAAGAACCCTATAAGGAAAGCCGCTTGACAGAATCCATCCATCATGAATTACTGTATTTGTTGTATAACTACTACCGTATTCTATTGTACTGCGTTTGCATCTGCGCTTTGCCTGTGTGATACGTAAAATGTGAAAAAGGTCCCCTAGCTGCTGAGCACAGTGATGTACTACATTTCCCATTTCAGTGCTCAACCCTATGAGTAGTTTAGTTTATGTTAATGTTGGACACTTCACAATGTGCATATATTATTTCATACCGAACAAAACTAGTTTCTGTGAAGCAAAATATACTCATCCTGTATTTTAGTGCCAATTTAATATCTTAAATAATATTAATGATATATTATAAATATAAGAGTATATTCTGGACCACGCTGAATTAAGGTTATATCAAAAATGACTTAAAATCACATTTCTGTACTTGAATTTAACTCTTTTTACATGATGGTAAAATGTACAATAAATTTGTTGTGTGTCAAAATCAAAGAATGTATAATATATTACCTAAATTTATATTTGTTTCTCTCTTTTAACCATTCCAAGAAATTCCAAAAGGATATAAAATGCTCCAGTTTATTACTGTGTTTTAGGGGAAACATTCTTAAAGGTTATAAAGTTAAAAGCGGCCATCAGTTCATCATCAGGTTACACTGAGCTGACTTGGTGCAGAGCAGGTAGAGTATAAGCAGGAACTGACTGTGCTGGTGTTCAAGAGTAGTGCTTATTATTCTATGATCATTTTAAAGTGGGAGTGAAACTCTTCCCGAAGCTTTCATTGGGCTGCAGTAGTTTACTCCTGTTGATGTGTCATACTCTGAGCTTCCCTCACTTCCACCTGCTCAACCCTTCCTCTGAAATGAATGTGAATGGTGAAGCGACGCACATGGATCCACAGTGACATTCATCGTCAGCTTAACATAACAACAGTGAAAATGCCAACAAATACACATATGTAATTTTTAGTGATTGAAAGTGTATAGAGAAATATGAAGCTGCTCTGTTTTATGATGAATTTATTAAACTGCAGTCCATGACATGTTTATCACAATGTGATAAACAGGTCATGGACTGCAGTTATGCAGTTATGTCCTTTATATAGGACATAACCTATATAGGACATAACCTCAGGATGTAAATTAAGAGATAGATTACAAATGTGTTTATTCTGTCTTTACAAAGAACAGGTCTCGACAGGGAACAGAATAGAATGAGATCCTCTTAGCTACTGTGATACTATGTTGTGCTGCAGCCAACATCACACAATACATTTATTTTCCAATAGACACTAATATAGTGACATAAAGCTTATTGACTCTTTACATTTGTGATGCACCGAGTACAGCAAAATGTTGTGTAGTCATAACTTGCTACGCTGTGTTAATTGCAGTTAATCTTTTCACACAAAGCACTAATCCTCAAAATCAGTCCATTTTCTGGCTGTTACAGCTGCTTTACAGACAGGAAGGAGTAATGACACCTATATTAATGTGAATGTGTGTGTTTCATCCAAGGTCACATGCTCCATTATGCTGTAAACATGTTTTGACTGATTCAGTCTATTTAACCATTCAACCATTCATATGCAACAGCTACAATCTCCTTTAAATAAACTATAGAGATGGTAAACTCACCCTGATCCTGCACTATGGACAACACACACACTAGAATCAAATAGACTTGACTTGAATATAACATGATATCGTGCGTGCAGCTTGTTATGCTATGTCATGAGCCTAAGAGCTAGTTCTGTCCAACATTCAGCAGCTTCATGAAGTCATGCAAGGTCGCAGGCAGCAGTAGAAACCATCTGTCACGGTTTAATTTGATCAGTTCATATCTTGTGGTTGATGCAGAGAACACAAACCTTCATGGTGTTGGTATAAAACACAGAAACACCGCAGCTAACAGAGGCTAACGCGTGAGAACTGGAGTTTCTACTCACCTGTAAACAAGAGCTTCCTTTGACCATGCACTTCACTGCTCAGTGGACTTCCTCGTTGACAGCGTCAGCGAGCGGCTCCGCAACAACCGCTGCTCCCATTGGCCGAGCCCCAGCAAGCTCTCCCCTGATTGGACGAGGCACTCCAAAACATTGCTACGCGTCGCCACGCTACGAGCAGAATGGCTGCGCCCGTGGACAGTGCGTGTAAACCCGGGGCTCAGCGCTCCCAGTTCAACACGACGAGCTTCCAGAAGAGAACCAGGAGCAAGCTGATCTCCATCCCCGGCACCAGACCGTCGGTTCTGAACGGGCAGCTCTTAGTCTCCACCGGGGTCACCTCGTTGGACTTTCTGCTCGGTCAGTGCTGCTGCTAGCTACACGGCTAACTGTGGGGTTCTCATGCTACTTCAGATAAACACGCTGACAGCAGTGACACGCGGGCGGTGTGATTCATTTCTCTCAGGGCAGAGCTGTCACTGCACCAGGAGGGGGGTGGGGGGGGGTGGGGGGGGGGCGGGTGGTTCCTGTCAGGACAGATCAAACTGTTCTGACCAGGGGGAAGTTACTGTTAGCATCACAGACACACACACTACAGAAGAGACTCGTTTTGATTTGCATTGTGAAGAGTTGGTTATAGTTATGTCTGAAGTTATGTCTTCAGGGATTTTTCATTGGACAAAAAAAGATTCGTGTCACCTTATACTTATGTCCACTCCCTGATTTTAAGACACCTTCAGGTCCAAAGTTGTACAAAAGCATCCGATTCACCTGCCTTATTGTGATATTCATGCCATTTGAAAAAGTCTCCCAGCTCACTTCCAGATGCTTTCAAATTGTATCCATGACATAAAATCACTAAAAAAAGTAAAAGTTGTTAAACACAGGTTGACATGTTTGCTAAGTCGTGAGCGCAGGAAATCATGAGATACAAACAGGCACTTGTTAGCTCAGTTGGTAAAATATGGCATCCCTTCATTTTATGGACTACTGGATATTTTTGTGGGTTGAGATTTGTTTTCCTGTCTTTTGTCTTGTGTAACTAAAATTAAAAACCTTTGGATATGCTCTGATATCTGGAAGCGATGACACATTCCTGATTTAACATTTCTTTAATGAGAAGACATTTGGAGCGTAAGGGTCAGATGACTGCACTTTAAATGTGTAATAATAGTAGTATACGGCAATATTGTTTTATGTTTCATCTCTAAATTGTGATTTAAAGCACAGGTTTGTCTCGGCCTGAACCCACCAGATCCACTGTGGTCCCTGATACTCATATATATGCAGCACAAAAGCAGAACACTGGATTAAATACAAATTATGATCAACCAGTGGTCTTCATTTTTTTCAACTGAGTTAATGGTGCTTTTGCCACAACCAGTGTGAAAAAGTGATATAAATATATATATATATATATATTTGATCACAGTAAGAAAAGCACAGACGTACAGAGTACAGACGTACGTACACCTCAGGCCGCTGGTGTTCCCATCACAAGACCCCCTGCAGTTTGCATATCAGCCCCATGTTGGGGTTGATGATGCTATCATCTACCTGCTGCAGAAGGCTTATTCCTCCCTGGACAGACCCAACACCTCAGTCCGGATCATGTTCTTCGACTTCTCCAGCGCCTTCAACACCATCCAGCCCAGACTGCTGAAGGCCAAACTGGAGGGCACGCAGGTGAGTGCTCCCCTCATCACTTGGGTCGATGACTATCTGACGGGCAGACCGCAGTTTGTGAGATTACAGAACTGTGTGTCTGGTCGTCTGATCAGCAACATCGGGGCCCCCCAGGGAACTGTACTGTCCCCCTTCCTCTTCACCACATACACTGCTGACTTTCAGCACTGCACTGAGTCGTGTCATCTACAGAAGTTCTCTGATGACACGGCCATTGTGGGGTGTGTTGAGGGCGGGGGGGAGGCTGAGTACAGGGACCTGGTTGACCGCTTTGTGAAGTGGTGTGGGGAGAACTGCATGCAGCTCAACGTGGCGAAGACGAGGGAGATGGTGGTGGACTTCAGGAGGAACAAGCCCCTGCCCTCTCCTGTCTGCATCGGTGTGACGGATGTGGAGGTGGTGTCTGCATACAAGTACCTGGGTGTCACTCTGGACAATAAACTGGACTGGTCCACCAACACACAGGCCGTCTACAAGAAGGGCCTGAGCCGGCTTTACTTCCTGAGGAGGCTCAGGTCCTTCCACGTCTGCAACAAGATGCTGCAGATGTTCTATCAGTCTGTTGTGGCGAGCACCATCTTCTTTGCTGTGGTGTCCTGGGGTGCGGGCATCAAGGCAAAGGACGCCAACAGACTGAGAAAACTCATCAGGAAGGCAGAGTCTGTGGTTGGCTCTAAGCTGGTCACCCTGGAGGAGGTGGTGGAGGACAGGATGCTGGCAAAACTGCTGGCAATCATGGACAATCCCTCTCACCCCCTCTACAAAACACTGGACAAGCTAAGGAGCAGCTTCAGCCACAGACTCATTCAACCCCGCTGCTCTAAGGAACGATACAGGAAATCATTCCTCCCAACTGCAATAAGACTGTTCAACTCATCTACCTCTGTCAGAGCCACCATCACAGAACTGCACTAAACATGTCTCCTGCACTGTGTACCTGTACAACCGCTCCTTATACACTTACTTCACATCATATGTGATATGTGTGCATATAAACCATATTGATATTATATATCATTTTATACAATAATATTGTCTTTTGCACACTCTGTATACATATTCTTAGATTCATAGTATATTATATTACCTATTGTATAGTCAAATACTTATATTCATATTCATACTTCTACTATGTATCATATCATACTCTCTGTATATTCTTGTTTACATAAGTCTATATACACATATTTATTTATGTGTACATGTTATAATTACTATTATTATATCACCATTACTATTATTATTATATATACTGTTGCTGCCATTATTACCATATACTGCTTTTATATTGGTATAATTACTATCATATATAAATATATATTATGTTATATTATATACTATATATACTGTACTATACTTATATACTGTCTAACAATACCATTACCATCATATCATCAGTACTTTTACCATCATCTTGCCAATGCACCTTATCTACCTATTTTATTGTATTTTTATCTTGTGCTTCTGTTTTTTTATTCTTTCTACCTTTTAATTTTATTCTATTGTATTGTATTGTATTTAATTGTATTCAAATATACCGGCTGCTATGACAACTTAATTTCCCTTCGGGGATGAATAAAGTACTCTATCTATCTATCTATCTATCTATCTAAAATTGAATGATTGCTGTTTTCCATTTAGATGCTGTGGTGTCATAGTTTTGCTAATGTGCTCACTGTAACACACTTGTGGATTATTGAAAAAGGTATTTCTATAGCAATTCACACCAGTGCAGAGAAAGACTGACTCTGTTATATAGAATAACCGATGTTCTTGTTCTTCTTTCTCATTCTCCAAACAGGTGGTGGTTTAGCAGTCGGAACAGTTCTTCTCATAGGTGAGTTTCTGACTTTTCATTTCAGATATTGTTCTATTTACAGGCCCCCTGAGGTGGTTTCATTATTTCCTGTGATGCATTTCTTCTTAAAACAGAAAGAGAAGAAGATAATATGAGGAGGAATCAGTCTCAACTAATCATGTATCAGCTATTGAGAGGAGCTCACTGTTATTGGACACCACCGATTCACTATTGTGATGACTTTACTTGTCAGATATTTTAATTACCCCTTCAAGTGAGGAGTGAGTTCAAGGAATGTGGGATTTGTTAAAAAAAGGTAAATCACAGATATTTTAGTCACAGCTTTTCTGTCAACATGAACTTAACACAAAACATGATTCAAAATTTGTTTTATTTTCTTATAATGATGCTATATATGAACTGTAGCAATAACACAGACCAGAGACCATTGAAACATTATAGTCATCTTAAGCTTCAATACATTATTACATGAGTACTCAATACTCGTGGTTTGAGCCTTACCCAACATGTGTTGAACACTGTGACTCTATTGAACATACACAGTTCAGTCTTCCTGAACTACAGTTCACCTAGATGTCTTTACACTTCATGAGTAAGTTCAATGTGTATTTATCCTGGTTCTTAAAGCCGTGTTCTAAATGAAGCCATCTGCATCTAAAAATTTGTATTTTCTCTAACTGGAGCTAGAGATGGAAGTAGATGAACAACTGTTACAGCAGGTGTTTGCTTGGTAGTTATCAGTGAATCGGTTTGCTTAAAGACACTTGGTATGTATATAATATTGGATACTTAAATCCAGGAAGGTGCATATCGCTGCTCTTTAATGAAGCCCTATAGCCTTCAGCTATTTCTGAACTATTTGCGACTCTCTCAGTTAAAAAATGATATTGATTTTAAATGACACTGCACAAAGCTGTCACTGTGGCTATAACTTCAGCCGACAATTCATATATTCCCATAAAGCCAAAAATCTCGAAATCAAATTCAGCATCACTTTTGGTGAGCCTAATAACACCATCTCTCTGTGCTCTGGCTCTTTGTGGTTTGCTATGGAAGATAAATTAATGCCCGAAGGTCGCTAGTTAGAATCCCAGGTGTTCACACTTCCTCTGTGATCCTTAATTAATATGCTCATCTGCGGATGTGTTTTTGAACTTTTCTGAATTACATTCAAAGCAAGTGTGTTTTCTAGAGACATAAATGTCTCCCACTGTAGTGTTATTATTATTATTATCATTCATCATAGGCGAGGCTATATGCACTGGTAGACAGTGAGGTTAAGGTATCTTGTTTCCCCTTGAAGCTGTAATTTGTGTGTAGCCGAGGCCTATACCAACTGATGATATTGCTTTGCCCTTTAATTCATCCCCCCAATCGATGCAGGAGTCAGTGATTACACACTAATGCGTTCTTCCCTTCCATTTTGTGAATCAATGTACGGTTGGTTTCATCTGGTAATGAGAGACACAGTAAAGGTGAAATGCGTGTGTGCGCTCTCTTGTGTTTGTCTCTGAAATAGTGATGTGTGTGCGCACACAGTGTGCTGTCTGTGTGTCTGTTTTGTTATGTGGCTGGCTGGCTGGGTGGGTGTGGGTGGGATGGGAGGGGGGGGTTTGGAGTGTGTGTTTGTTTGTGTTGGTTTCAGGCAGTCGTCTCCTACAGTCTGCCCCTTTAGTCGTGATGGCCTGTTTGTGAGACATAGACATAAAATTATCAGACTGGTCGTTGTCTGCTTTGAAGTGTCTTGAGCTGTCCATCCTGATTTGTCAACCACAGGGGGATCAGTCCAGTATGGCTTCTGTCTGAAGATCTCTCATCTGCTGTGTTTTTGTAGGAACAAAGCTCCACAGCTCTTATTATGTTCACCATGTACGCTTTCTTTCCATTAGGCCGTTTAAGAGAATGCTTTTTTCTTTTCCATACATATATTTATGATTTTTTGCAGGATTACACAAAAACTACTCAACTGATTTCCATGAAATTGTGAAGGGGGGTAGTGCGTGACCCAAGGAAGAGTGCCTTACATTTTTGGGTGGATCCAGGATTTTTTTTTTACTTTCTTTTACATTGTGAATGTTTAAAAGGTTGTTTATTTATTTATTTTACAATTTCAGCAATTTTTCAGAGATTAATTCGTTAATCTTGATGAAAAATAATAGACATGTTTAGGGGACTAAAATGTCAGATTTTCTGCCATTTCCTGCGGATCCAAATAAAAATCTGCGTCTAGTGAATTCAAATGGGGTTTCATAAGGGGACTGTTGGGCCTTGGCAGAGGTATGAACTCTACTGAGTGCCGTTCTAGTTTATTTCTGTGTCAGGCTCATGTATTTGGCCCATCCCTTCTTGGAATTACAAGACACGCATAATTTACAAACACATACATCTTCCTCCGGTATTAGTACAGGGAGAAAAAGGGAGAACTAAAAAACACACACACACACCAAAAAGGAACAAAAATCAAAAGAAATCAGAAAATGAAACAATAAAGAGCCTTTTATCTCTTCTTGCAGTCTTTCTCCAGATATCTGGCTCATTTATGTTTCATAAGTAAATATCAAACTCAATATTCGCACATCAACCTAATTTACAAAATCAATCTTTTATCTTACGAAACAGAGCATTGTGCAGTTGACAATAACAGTAAAAAAACAAAATGAAACAAATTTTTTTATCCTCCAGTTTTCACAGTCAAAGGTAAAACATTATGTGCATCATAGTTCTCTGTACCATATTATTATCGTTGTAAAAAAAACATCTTGGGTTTATTGCATCTATTGTCAGGTTCTCTAAACAAACGTTGACCCTAAATTACAGAACAATGTGCAATGTCTTGTCAACCAGATTTCTAAATCGAGCAACTGATTCTATAACTGGGCTACAGTATCTTCCACTGGGTCTCATATGATAAACATGTTATACATGTGAGACCCAGATACATAATAGTTACCACTAAATTTGCTTTAGATTTTAATATTTTACAGCTTTGAGATGCACTTGTCTCTTAAAAGACAGTTTTAATGGTGATAAAAGATGATATAAACGGTGTATTAAAAGTAGATCCCATAATTATTCCTCTGACAAACTACATGTTAATCTGAAAAACTGTAGTTGGAATATAAAAAATAGTTCAGGTCAGGTATAACAATAAGAGATACATTACAACAACAAACAAGGTGCATATAAAAAATTAATTGCATTGAACACCACATAAGACCCAGTGATATTCCTTGTTGTTCGAAGACTGCTGATAGAATTACTGAAGTAATTTCACAGAATTTATTGCTAACAATATATTAATGATCAATAATTATAATAATCTAGCACCATTACCATTTCAAATGTGCAACTTAACCTATGAAAAATAAAGGTTTCACCTTGCTAACGAAGTTTTTAGTTTTTCAATGAAAACTTCCTGTAATGCAGGTTTAAACAAAAACTTAAATAACTAAATAAGTAAATCAAACTAGTATTAAAAAACGCTAACGAACAAATTATGTGCAGTAAGAACAACATAACCATATGTAAACGGATACAGTTTCAGATCTTAATAACATAAAATAACACAAAACAAGATGAGCAGAGGAGAGAAAGTTGACAACTCATTACGTTAAATGTAGACGTTGATCCCAGATGTCTGAGAGTCAGGAAAGAATATCAGCGTTTGTTAAACACACGCAAGTTGGTGACTGTGGATGGATGATATGGCCAGAGCACTCAGGCTGTTACAGTATCAACCAAATCACCACAGTAATTAAAGATTGAAGCCGTACAACTAACCATCAGGAATTTTAACACAGTATACTATGAAACCAGTAACCATTTCCTTCCTAATTAGGGTATATTTGTCAGTTCAGTTCACTTAACTTCCAATAATGCATTATAAAAACAGAAAACATAAGACTGTTCATACTGTTCATAATCCATATAAGTGAAGTACAGAAAAGAATAAAGATGTTGTGATTAAAAACAAAGACACTCTTCAACAAGAAGAACAGAGGTAAGGATTATTTAGGTATAATACATTTATTTTCCACATGTGAGAGGCGATATTAGACACCTAACGGAGTGACAGGTGCGTTGGTCAGAAAAAAGTAATAACGTGATGAAATAACAATTTGTTTTGTTGTGAAGAGCCTCAAAAATCATAACACCATCAGCCTGAAATCGACAAACTGCTTGATAAAGAGGAACAGCTGTCACACTAGTTAAAGGCTTAGGAGATATGATGAGCAGATACAGTATCAGGGGGTTGACAGATACTGCCAATAGGCAATTAACCCAATAAGACCACCTTTTGAATTTGTGTTTATTCCAAGGCTTTCTTAACGTGACTGTTTGTTTACCTGCTGTACGGCCACTGAGCGGCTCTGTGGAAATAACAGTGCATCATAGACCAAAGAAGAAGGGGAGAAAAAAACACTCTGACCTAGATATTCTGTCTCCTCCCCCTGCAGCTTCGGCAGATATGATTCAGGAGTCTCCCACTTCTCTGTTTGAAGGCAAATGAAACCAAGCCCCCCCCCCCCCCCCCTCCCCTCTTTTTCACAAACCTTATTCACAATAATAAACATGATGAAGAAAAAGAAGGGGGGGAAAAAAGTTGTCCCGTGACTGTCCAGACTGACTGATCTACCTCAAAGATATGACCGTCCCCCCACCCCCTGTTGCGCCTATACCCCGCAACACCTCCCACCCGCCTCCCCTTACCCCCCGCCTCAACAGCCTAATGACTCCTGGAGGTTCCATTTGTAAGGCTCCCATAGAAACACGACCACAATAGGCCCCATCTTGAGAGGGCCCATCTGGGAGTCTTTGTGGGGCCTGCTGAAAGCCACAAAGGCCTGCTGACCTAGAAACCCATCAATAAGAGAACAGGGAGCCCCACCGACAACAAATTGAAGAGCCATGGAATTTCCTGGGCCATCCTAGAGTCCGTAGGTGAGGACATAGATGGGGGAACGTGGGAGGGCAGAGGGGGAATTCTCCGGATGTTCGAGGATGACACGTCAGGATGTCATTCCCAAGCTGTCAGCTGTATGCCCATTACCTTAAACTGTCACCGCTGCCATTGTCCCCGTGCCCACTGATCGTCATTGTGTGAAGAGGCCTATGAAATCTTTACAAAATGGTGATTGTGACAGGAAGCAGGAGTAGCTTGCTGGGAAGAGTTATGTGTTCGGGAAGGGTGGGGGGGTCATGGTGATGATGCAGGATTTAGTGTGGAAGAGCTGGGTGGCTGCTCCGGGACAGTATGAGTTGTCCCTGTAGATGTAACTTGTGTTGAAAGTCTTTCTTTAACCTACTTTGCTGATAATAAACACACCTGATGCGATGGACACTAGAAACATATGAAAGGAGCGATTTGAGTGAACTAGATGTCAGGAGGCGTTTTGAGGACAGACACCATCATATCTTACTTCTGCCTCCTCCTGACGGTTGGTTGTCCTGACATCCGAGGCAGCACTCAGCAGGGGGGGTGCACAGGTGAATACTTCAGACAGGTCTCTACCTCTCACCTCTGATGCTGCCTGAAAAAATGACAGGTGAAGGTGGACGAGACTTCTGTTAAGACCCTAACAAGAAAGCTGAAGGTGTCGTGTCGATGTTGATTGTCAGATCACACAGAAACAACTTTGTTTTTCCGTGACATGTCGATTGCCTCTTCATCTGTGCCCCTGGAAAAGGTAGCCCGAGTGTGGTCCTTACTCCAATTTGCAGTCAGCAGCTGTGATGTGATGGTGACCTGCAGGATCTGTGGCACCTCAATGCTACGAGATCTAATGTTAGACCTGAGGTTGATGTATTTTCTCATCTGGTGGACGTTGCACCTACTTTTATCATTAAAGCCCTTCCTTAGGCCTTGCTGACAGTGTTAGAGTTCTGCTTTGAGTGACAGTTTCAGTCCTATGTTTGTTTGAATTTTCCATTCGCACTCAAATTCTGATTGTTTTCCTTTTCTTTCTTTTGCAGAAGAGGACCGATATGATAGCTACTCCCGTATGATCTTAAAATACTTCCTGGCAGAGGGAGTGGTGTGTCGACATGAACTTTTTGTGGCGGCAGCTCAGGATAATCCTGATGACATCTTACAGGTATGAGAGGAGGTGTCGTGTGATCTGCAAATTCTTCGGAAGGAGTTCTTTTTTTAATGCAAAGTATGATTTGTGTCGAAGCCACAAGTCTCGACAAACCATCTGCAAAGACACTGACCGACTGCCTCAATGTTTTCACTTTAGCCTCATCCCTACATATCTCCTGCTGTAGTGTCAGAAAGAGATACATGTATTTAACTTTAAGATCACTCTTTAGTCATCAGAAGATGTTAACAATAATCCTCTTTTAGAAGTAGTAATATGTGTTCATCAATATACAGTATTCAGCCTGGGTCCCACTGATCAGACAATGAGTCAGCAGATAATTTAGACACACTGTTTTCCTCAAGATGTATCAGGGTCAATGAGGGTATCTCAAAGGTCGAGGGTGGTATGGTTGTCGCATTGTTGAAATGTTTCCCGATGCATCACTGTGTGATGGGAGCTGTAACCCCAGAGTCTGACTGCTGCCCAGCATACAGGAGGAGGGCCCCTCTCCCACTGATTGATAGTGGGAGGGGTCACAGCCTCACCCTCTCTTTACATATCAAAGGCTTATTAAGAGACAGGGACTCCCAATGGGGATATATCACATCATTTAGTGTTTTCACAGCTACATTCACGGTATGCTAATTTTCAGATGCTATGGTTGGATTTAATGCATTACAATAACATGCACACTTAAGAAACCAGCTCACTACAGGAAGAATCAGGTTAAAGCAGGAAATTGGAAAGCATGGTCACATGCAATGCAACACCTCGGTCACTTAAAACCCACATTTCCTCAGCTTGTCAATCAGACTTCCCACCCAACCCTAACCCCTTCCTGAAGAAAGTTTGTTTTGTTGCTTTTGTGTTGCACACATGTAAAGTCTTGGTACTGGTTACACGATGAAAGAGTTTTAAAATAAATTAGAGTTCTACATTTAAAAGGGACTAACTGACGTAGTTCAGTTTAATTTTCACTTTTTAGTTGGGATATTATTAATTGTGATACAATAATACATGGCTTCAAGGATCATTTATCCTTCTGCGCTAATCCCACAACAATAGTTTTCCTGTCTGAACTCTCTGTGATACATGTCCACTACTGTAAAAACACCATGAGAAACCCAGTTAATTTTATTCATGGACAATTTATTAGGATTCCCCAGGAAGTATATCAGTGTTTCTTAATTCAAATGAAAAAACTTTATTTCTTTAGCACCTTTCCAATCAAGGTTACAAAGTAATTTACAAAATATATGAGAATAAAATAACACATAACAAAACAACACTCAACCAGTATACGGAAGATAACTTTCGAACAAAAAATATTAATTAACTAAATTAAATTAGATCAGGCATTAAAAGATTTTCCTTTAACTTTGTTTGATTCTTTTAAGATAGTTGACAAAAACAATTCACTTCTATATCCTAAATTAAGCTCTAATATCTCGCAAACTTGTGGCCAGTTGAATGGTGAAATTACACAAGAAGACAAAATTACCATTTACAATCAGTGTATTTTAATTGAATTTGTTCACTGTATGTTTTTCAACAGGAACTCCCGGCTCCCATCTTGGATGATGTCGCTATCCACAAACCTGCAGAGCAGCCCAGGCTGTCTTGTGAACCTCAGGACAGTTTGGATGCCATGAAGATCGCTTGGCGTTACCAGAATCTGCCAAAAGTTCAGGTAACCAGGGGATCGAGTGGCTGTTTCCGTTGTCTGTTAATTATAATAGTGACATCTTATTTTCTGTATTCTGTAGGATACAGGTGGTATTGAGATCATGCTACTTTTAAAAAATTTCAAACAAATTTCTCTGCTAATGATGGTATGAGAAAATAATAACGCTGGCTCTCTGGTCTTAGTGGTTTGGCAATTGTCTCCACCACTAAATCCATCAGCTTCTAAACTCCTTTGTGGAGTGAATAAGGCCTTAGCCTCTCCTTTCAGAGCTGTACCAGATTACTCACACTTAGCTGGCAATAGGTAGGCTTTTCACTGGTCCCCCAACTCTCATATACACACATACACACACGCCTGCACCCCTGCTTAGCCTGGGAAACAAGAGTACTTTGCAGTCTGTGCATTGACATGTCTGCTCGCTCAACCCTATGACCCAGACCTGCTCCTCTGTCTCTCCCCAAATCCCAGCCTTTCCCCCTGCTAGGGTCGGCATCCCTACACTCTTTCTTCCGCTTTGACGAGAGGTGACCCTCCCCTTCTAGTTCTCTACAGTCCCCCCCCCCCCCCCCACTTCGGTCTATAATCCATATCGCTATGTGGATTAACAGCACACAGTGTGTCCCTGGGGATCCTCTCCCTCTTTCTCTTTCCCTGGAAACTTCTTTATATCTGTGTCCTTTCCTCACCTCTCCCCCTTC
Source organism: Limanda limanda (assembly GCF_963576545.1). Classification (NCBI taxonomy): domain Eukaryota; kingdom Metazoa; phylum Chordata; class Actinopteri; order Pleuronectiformes; family Pleuronectidae; genus Limanda; species Limanda limanda. Next base: position 19,617,881 of record NC_083638.1, read on the forward strand.
CCCTGTAAAATCGTCTTTACAAACCACTAGTAAGCCCCACCAGAGGATTTGCATCTCAAATTCACCCCCAGAGTCAACGCTTACTTTCCCCTTACACACACCTCTCCTGGCACAGCACACTGTGTCGCTCTCCCGATGAAGACATCAGATCAAAGGTGAGGCCGTCAGGGCGGGGAAGGAACGCTAAGCGGGTTGCCTGGCTCACAAAGAGAAGATGAGCCCCTGACCCCCCTGCCCTGCTGACCCCCTCGTCCCGCCAGGAGAGGGACACACCGGGGGCCCTAATCCAGATTAGGAGTAGATTAAGGGCCCCTCTAACAATGGAATCCCTGGTTTTACTGAGAGAGAAGAGCTAAAACTCTCTCTTTCAGCTGCAGGAAAACATCCGCCTTCCCCTGCGTCCCTGACACGTTTGCTTTCACAGCCAGAAGTGGACATTTATGTGAAGAAATGATTAAGAGCGTGGTCATAGTGGTTATTTAACTTCTCTGCTGTAGGAATGTTGAGGACTGACCCATAAACAATGCAATTGCATTACCATAGTGTTGTGGAGCACCCTCATTTAACTTGTTAGAAACACAAATAAGATTATTTTTCTCATGAATTACCTTATTGTTGTCTGAAATTAGTTAAATGGACACCATTTTTTTGAAAGAAGAGAACAAGCTGCCTGTAGTATCAGATTTAACTTTAAATGCTTTTTAATTGAAGGGCTTTAGTCCACAATTTTTTTACCAGGAGTGTGACTTCTTTACATCCCCAGTGTGCCCTGGCGTCTTCGTCCCGGTTCGGCCACTACTATGACGTCTCCAAGACGATGGAGCCAGAAATTCGCCAGGCAGCCAAGTGCCACCGCTTCTACCTTCCAGAACATCCCGCCCAGTCATCAAGCACACACAGGTAAGACGACAAGACATCATCCGTGGAACGCACGGAAACCAATGAGACACCATCCGCAGAACACAGGCGCACAAACGCGACAACGTCCACAAAACAGTTACACAAATAAGACACCATCTGCAGAACACAGGTAAGCAAACATGGCATTGTTCACAGAGTAAACAGCTAAACCAACAATGCAGACAGACAACATACTCCAAAGAGCACATGCTATGGAAGCTCTGCAACCAGCATTTGCATTAGAGAGAGAGAGAAGAAACTCCAGACTGAGCTCTCCCCAGTATCTTTTATCCTTTTTTACACCACAATTAGAACGTATGTGCACATTATTTATCCAACATAAATTAACCTGCTAAAAAGGAACTGACTTTTTAACATTGTCAGCACACAAATATGCTTTTTTTCTTCTTTTTTTTGTGTGTCACATTCAACATCATGAATGCACAGGAAGATGGGGTTAGTAAATAGCAGAAAGCATCACGTAGGCCAGTGACTGTAGTGGACGGCTCTAAGTTTGTCAGTTCACACACACGTCTCGAGTGCGTTCACACTTACTTAGAACTGTCCACTTGTGATCAGGTCAACAGAGACGGATGTTAGTAACAGGTCTGAACAGGTCCATATTCACAGTGGTTATTTTTCTTACTCTCTTAGTTACCAGAACACTCCGAACTGAAATGTGCGTCATAGCATTGTGCCAAAAAAGGGTTGAATATTATCTCGTCCACCTAGGTGTCAGCACAGTGCCGATCGGAGTTGAAGATGATAAATACCTGTGATTACACTGAGAAAAAAAATTGTTTGGTAGTGTTTTTTTTTCCTGTGTGAAAGAGGATATACTGAGCCCCTTGTCTGAGATTCACATTTATAAGACTTTAATAAACAGTAGGAATGCAACTAATGCATTTTTTTTCCCTATTTAATTGCTATGTCCACTAATCTGAAAATATAAAAAATAATGCCCAGCACATGAGAACCAAGAGCCCAGGTTACATTATTCAAATGTCCTGTTGATTCAATTTATTATGTTTTGAAACAACAAATCCGCACATTTCAAAAGTTGGAACCAGTTTATGTGGGTCTTTTTTTTGCTTTAAAATTAATTTCATTGTTAAACTATTATTTTTCAATTTGCAAGCTAATTTAGCGATTTATTGTTTGATTTTAAATTATCTGTGAATTTGTCACCTGCAGAAAAAAAGCATGACTTTTATTGATTTTGTATCAATAGTTAATGAGTTTCTTAAAAATATGAAAATGTAGTATATTAAATTACCAGATCTTTTCATTCACTCACTTTTGCTTTTTTTATAATGTTTTCAAGTCCACATGATAGCTTAGAGCTTGCATTGTTTTTAACATATTAACTTGGGACAACAATAAAATAGCTTATTTTTTAAATAAATTTTAGATACAAAATCATTTAATGTATTAACCCTTTAAAATTATACAAATCAGTTAAAACCATCCTTGTCTACATTCTATTTTGAATAGTTGGCCTCGAGTCATTTACAATTCAAGGTTGTGTGTGTCTATTTAAATAAGGCCCTTGTTTGCTCAGCGTCTGTTTGATTTCTCCTGCGTTGAGTGTACTTAGGGTTCAGAGGTCATGTAGGCTCTTTACTCAGAGAGTACCACTGAAGACACAAGGGCACGAGAAGGCACACTCACACACACGCTGAGTAAATACAGCAATCTGGAGCGCAGAGGATGCAGTGGAGGCTTTATAGAATCCCTCTTCCTTTATTTCGGCAAACAAAGACTGTTTAATGGAGCGCCCATGCAAACACAATAGAAGATTCGGTTTAAAATATACACTTTTTGCAATGAAGTTTGCAACTTATGTTAATTAAAAGGGAGCTAATAAAATAATGAAACATCTTCTCCAGTGATGGCAGCAATATTTTGTGTCAGTCTCGTGAGTGAGAGTGTCACGGTGGCACTGTTGTGTCGTGTCTGAATGGGTTATAGATCTCATAGACATTTTGACAGCAGGAATCTACACCTGCACTGCACCATTGTGCCCCCAGCCCCGCCCCATAACTCTGACACACACTCGCGCGCACACACACACACACACACACACACACACACACACATACACAGACACTATGCACATTATACACACTTGTACCACGCATACTTCTAAGCAGGCTACTCCCCCTTGCACGTGTCCACAGCCCCATGTTGATACCCTAGCTGTTAAATTGCTCCGTTTCACTTGAAGGCATAATTGGCACAAATTGCTCTCTAGGTGATACAGATCCTGTTGTTTAAGACCAAGCATGCCCTCCTCTCCTCCTTTCTCCCCTCGCTGAAAGAGGAACACTGAGATAAAGAAGCTTCCCCGCATATGATCCTAATTAGGTGACGCACTAGCCCCTGTAGTTAAGCACCTAGACCTTTTTGGTACCTGAATGAGGGGTGCTCAGTGGGGGTAGCCAAAGACACAATGCTGTCCTACACAATGGCTGCCAACCAGAGGCAACCTCCCGCTCAACTGCACGTCAAACCATCCCAGCCCCCTACCTCCGAGCAGGGGCATGGGCAGAGGGGCCAAGGAGGGTAGCCGGCTCCCCTCTTTCACCAAACCAGCTCTATCATTAGGCCCAGCAGGGTCAGAAGGCACCATTGTCGGGCTGAATAACTGAAATGGAGTACATGGATATACTTGGTGCAAGTGTAATCAACACGAGTGTGTATTGCTGGTCTTTATGCAGGGCTATTGGTGTGTGACCAATCTATGTGTATCAGCTTCTGTTGCCCGCAGGTCGAATTGACAACTGACACAGCAGCCCACTGTGACTCACTACAGAGTGGTCATTGGTGGGGCGTTCCTAAGCGATGAGTCCTGTGTAAAAAGATGGGGTTAACCTCCCTATTGGCCATCCCACAGGTACATGGTGGGCTCAGCAGCCATCCATCCCGTCCCTGTTGCTTATGGTTGCACTGATGATGCTATATGTCCTTTGTCAGTGGTGCACATCTTACCCCTGATTAAACACCAATATGCTGTTCCCTGTTAATTTTAGATATCAGCCCATTAACCCCCCACCCCCACCCATTTACTTATCATTTGTTGTGTGTATGTTTGTGTATCTCATCGGTTTGTCTGTGTGTCTGTTGGTCTGTCTCGGCACAATCAGATCCTCGGGGAGCTGACGGAAGAACCAGTCATGTTGTAATTTAATCAACCAAATGAATTAATTGGATCTCTTGATATGGATCATCTGTCTGCTTCAGTGGCTCCAGAAAAGCACAGTCAGGAGGACCACGCTGCAGTCATGGAGGATTAAGCCGCTGCGCTGATGGCTTGGCCCAGTTTTATCAAAATGGTTTCATTTACGTTTTACAACCCATAAGTAACCCTATTTTTGTGTTCTCTCTCTTTTGTCTCCTCCACGGTGTCCACTCTTCCCTCTGTCCTGTTCTCTCTCCAGTCCCATGCTTGAGTCCTACACTGCGTTGTTGAGATCACTTCAGGAGGTCATACACAGGGAGGGCTTCGATGTAGCAGCCTCCATGGTAAGAATCACGACTGAATTTACTCTTGATGATTTTCCCATTGCCTGAATTCACAAAAACAAAATAAATTGTATTTGTTTATCTAAAATGTTGTAATCTATCTCTAATTATTGTTAAACATTTTAGGCAAACCAATACAATCTAAGTAAAGCGCACAACTCCACCAAGAACAACAAAAACATTATCTTTCCATTAAGATCTATGTATTGTGTCTTTAAAAAATTCACAAAAATGTCATTCAATGTGCAATCTAAGAGATGTTAAAGAAAGTAAAGGAAGGTTCTCTATCCCCCCTGATCCGGACCCACATCAAAATTTGCATGGGTTCTTCCTTGACAAATACCACATCCTTCCATCTACTTCTGTGGTAATCTGTCCAGTAGTTTTTTAAGTAATCTTTCTAAATAACAAACAACAAAGACAAAAACATCACCTATTTGAAGGAGGTAACAACAATCATTCATTCCCTTTATATAAAGTTTTATTACCTGTTCGTCAATTTATCCAAGTGAGGTAAAGTGTGATGTTAAAAATATTCAAATATGGCACTCTTTTTTTGTTTTTGTTGATGATGCCATAATAGCAACTAATAGTATGCGTCAGACCAGTTTGTGGATTTGTTTGTGGTTTTTGCACAAAGACATTGCTGAAGTTAAGTATGCATTCCATGAGCAGTGATTGAACACAGCAGACAAGAATGCATTTTCTACATTCTCTGAATAACATCAAAGGTGAAGTTGGTGACTCTCTGACACTTATGTGTACCAATCTGAAAATGTCTAGCTTACTAATCACTATGACCCGTCAAATTATTTAGCATTTCATATAATGTGCCATGTGCATTAGAGGAGCATTTTCAAACAAGAGATACTAAAGTTGAATCTGGTATCCCAAGCTCTTCTGTCTGTTTACCTCTTTCTTCTGCTCAGGTTGGCCTCACCTGTGTGTGTGTGTCTTAAATTTGACATATATCTTTTTAATAACCGTCATCATCAGTTCTCTACAGTATGTCAGAAACTTTGATGGGCCTCTCTGTCTCACTTGTCATTTCCGTTTATATTTTCCACAGGGCCGAGTGTTCTTCTGTTAACACTGTGATAGGCCCGCACATATATGTGATCAGGTGGGTGGGGTGTGTGTGGGTGGGTGCGCGCTATTCACCTACATTTGGTGACCCCTCTGCTCGTCACCTGGAGCCACCTCTCCCCCCTGTCACTCACACACAGGATTTACCTCCACTCCCCCCCCCCCTTCCCTCCCCGAGCGCTGTCACTCACAAACCAGATTAACTGCTGACATCATTAAAGCAGTGTGGCCGCCTGACATGCTGTTGGCACAGTCCAGGAATGCAGAGCGGCACAGAGCGACGTGGGCACTGGCACAAGAATGCCCAGTACGGGTGATAGTCAGTGTGTGTGCGCATTTATTTGTTAATCTGCCATCATGAATTTTTAACAAGATGCAAATTTCATATTAACTGTGTTATGTAAATAACAGATTAGAACAAGGATTAGTGTCCCTGAGCATATTTGTTTTGAGTTGAGTGGGACAGGAGTGGCAGCAGGACGGTGAGACATGGCTGGTGATTAGGTTGTGGTCCCAGGCTGGCTGTAGTCTATATGGCTGGCCTCTGCTCCTTGGCTGGACTCTACTGGCACAGTTCCCCAATTTTTCTATAGGCTAAACTATAGGCGTTAAGTTTGGCTTCTCCTCTTGATGTTGCCACAGCAACAGTCATGTTGCCACAGCCCCCCCCCCCTGCTGGGCTGCACACATAGAAACAGATTTCTAATTCGGTGCCCCCAAAAACCTGTGTAGCCTGTGAAACAAAGACGGGGCGAATCTAATAATGACAAAGGAGCACACACACAGAGCGCACAACTCCACCAGGAACAACAAAAACATTATCTTTCCATTAAGATCAATGTATTGTGTCTTTAAAAAAATCACAAAAATGTCATTCAATGTGCAACCTTGTGAGATGTTAAAGAAAGTGAAAGAAGTTTTTCTCTATCCCCCCTGATCCGGACCCACATTAAAAAATTGTATGGGTTCTTCCTTGACCAATACCACATCGTTCCATCTACTTCTGTGGTAAAGATATTTAAGTATAGTAAAGGCATAGAAGTGCAGCGGCGATGTAGAGGAGGACGAATGTGGAGTCCAAAGTGAGCGTCCTCCCCTGGGAAACTATGAGCCAACTGTGAAAAACTCCCAGAAACAATGGGGTTTATTTTTCTTAGATGCCTGCGATTCTGATCCAGATCCAAACGAAGCTTAGGTCATAGTGTTGGAAGAGGAAGCAACGGGGAGCGGGGCGGAGGAGATTTTGGGAGGGTCGAGATAATGGAGGGGGAGGAATAAAGGAGAGGAGAGGCTGGAGAAAAAAAAAGGAAAAGCTGAGCAGATTTTTAGGCCAAGCTTTGTTAATCACTCTTGGCTCTCACCTCAGTAATCAGGAGCCATCCTGAAGAAAACCCAAATAAAAGGCACTTGTGCGAAAGGTTAAAAACCTCTCACAGTTTGGACAGGCTCCTCCATTCTCTCGCTTACAGTGATATATATCCCACCACTGTTTGGCCACTTTTTCTCAGTCTTCATGAGAGTGGGTTACCGTTGATCTCTCGTGGCGGGTCGGGGGGGGGTTTCAAGGGGAAGGCGCTCCACCCTTACCCAGGCCCCCTTGGCTGCAGAGCATCGCAGTGGTGCCAAGAATGTGCTGGGGTTTCTGGGTGGCAGCCATATTGGAAGCCTGTCTGACAGGTCCATTGTGAGTGTGTCAGATGGCCTCTGTGATTGGGCAGTTGTGTCCAGTCACGTTTGGGCACCGTGTTCCGATCGTCTGTGCTGGTGAGCAGACTGTCCATTCGCTCTCCCCCAGACTTTGAGAATACTACCCAGGACAGCAGCACCTTTCTGAAAAACTTCAAAAGCAGTTCTTCCTTTAATCTTCACATGTACCCTGTGAACTTGAGTTAGATTAAACTGTATTACTGCATCATGTATGTACTGTGTTTGTGCTTCCGGAGAATATCACACACGTTCATGGCTCTTCACAGATTTTTAATGTCCCCAACCCCGTCTCTTTGTCTGCTCTGTCTTATAGTCAAAGTCACGTAACATCCTGCGCATTGGGCTTCACTCTCTTGGCTCGGCTCTTTGGGGTGATGACCTGAGTTGTCATGACAACCCTACACACCGCCACTCCCTCACCGCCTTTCTCTATGGACTGCGTGCCTTGCTGAGGTCATCGCTGTCAGTTGCTGTAGTTACTGTACCTTCACATCTCATCCAGGTAAGACCAAGTTTGACACATGAAAACAGCGCGTTTGTCGGCATCCACTCCGAATACATCTGATCAGTGACGAATGATGTACTCACTTTTTTGCTAGTGTTTAACCGTTTAGAAGTTGTTTTCTGATGTGTGTGTTATGTCTAACTCAAGAGGACTCTGCGCTCTTCTCCTCTTCACCTCTTTTTTCTTGGCTCCTTTGTTTTTCCAGACGTACTTTTCTTAAATTTCCCTCAGATGTATAAATGATGTACTAAAATTACATTAACTGGAATAAACAATCATAGACTTCTATGTGGGTTGATTTTCGGGCCATGTAGATATGCATTGTCTCATTCTTTAATGGGACACATAGTCTTTTGTAGTGGAGCGTCCTCTCCTCTCCTCTCCTCCTGACCCGGTCGTTTAGTGTCACCCTGGGATGACTCAAGCCTGCGAGAGGCCTCTCCCTCCACGCATCACTCCCCCAGCAGACCCAGCCGAGTGCACACTTCATTCAAACCCTCTAAATCTATGTTTGTTTATTTGGACCTTAATTACTTGAAGCTGTACACAATGAGTGTGTGCGTCTGTGTATGCATGTCACTCCTTGTAGTTGTGTGTGTGTGTGGGGTTGGGAGGGGTTGGGGGGGGAGGGTTTGAGTCAACGTGCATGGGTCTGTGTCCAGTCTGGCCTCTCAGTGTGAAGGTGGAGTCATCTGCTGAGGCATATGGCAAACCACAGCCCTCCCCCAAAACACTCAGCCGTGGAGGCACACTCACAAGAAAAGCCATCTGAGACTTTCTACCAAAATGTTTTATCTCGTCCAAGCTTCAAACACCCCTCTTCCTCACAGTCCTCAGCTGAAGCCGTGTCGTCTGTGATGCCTTTTCTACAAAGATGTAGGTCGATGCTGGACTTTTCAGAACGACTCTGTTGTCACAACACGCTCTGGCTCCAGGCCTATGTATACTCAGTGCTCAGCGGCCTTGGCCTAGTCAGAAAAAGGTAAAGTGGCTAACTAGCAGATGTCAGCTGTGGTTGGGAGCAGTCCCCCTGTCCCTCCCTGGCCTGGGTTCCAAACCCTTAATCTGCCCCCTCCGCCTTCTCCACCCTGGGGAGTGAAGTGAATGAGCGGAGGAAGAAGAGAAGAGAACTGGGGCGGGGGATGTTGGACTGAATCAGGTGTTGGCTGTCTGTGCCAACATGTAGGTAATGAGTGGCTATTAAGATGGCAGTTTACGTAATGACCTTGTGATAAGAAACACTGTGAATCTCACTTCGCGATTTTAGAAGAAACATTATAAGTGGTCAACTGAGGTCATCAGCCGGGTTAGTGTTCGATATTTTAAGCATTTATATCCCAGTCATCTTAGCATTTTTCACCCACTAGCTTTGCGTTGATAATTAGCTTAGTTAACACAGTGTGGCCTTTAGAAGACTGTCTAGACTAGTAGCAGTGGGCTAGCTGGCCGAGACCGCACCGGACTCTCTATCCATTATTGAGCAGCTTGGGAAGCAGAGCAACTCACTGAAAGCCTCCTCACAGCAGCCCAGTGCCACAGACCATCTGAAACATTAATTAGGCTTGTCCTAGCCCGGTCCTCCGCTGTCATACTATCTCCTGCTAACACACCCACCCCCACCCCCCCCCACCACCAAGTAAACACAAACACACAACACACCCATCCCCAAAATGCAGCCGTGTACACCTCACCTGCTGTGTACGTCGAGCGGCGTTGTGTGTAACCTGTGTCCTGACCTATGAGAGCATTTTGTCACAGGGTTTCAGATTGGTCAAGCACAGTCATCTAGTAGCAGATAGGTACAGTACAAGAGATGGTTTCTTCACAACTGACCTTTAGTTTAGTTCATGTTTACTCTTAAATCTCACTGCATTTTTGATTTCAATTTCAAGATTGGTCCACTTCACATGATGTGAATTTAAGACCTTGAAGGTATCACTTCATAGCCACCTGCAGAGGTTTTCAAAGTTATTCAGTAAAACATCCCTTTTCAGTAGCATATAAGTGTATTAATCTAGAGAACATATTTGTCTTTATTAACTGGGATAATTACCTCCACCAAGCAGGTCATGTTTTTCACAAGAAAAACTGAACGAATTTCCACCAAATTTTAAAGTATGGTACGTGCACCAAAACATATTTTTGAGCGAATCCAGATAAAAGAGCACACCAAAGAATATTTTATTTCACTTTCTTAAACATTGCATTTTGTGACTCTTTTTCTCGACAATTTCCCCTGAAATAATTCATAGATCTCCAAAAACAATCTGGTATATTCAGGGGACTGATATAGTTGGTGCGCTTTGGTGCAGCTTGTTTGAATTAAGGGGACTTGGAGGAGGTATGCTCTCACCTGACTGCCATTCTAGTTTTATATAATTCAATCAATAATGTTCAATAATTGCAGGTTCTAATATTATGTACTGGGTGGTAATTGAATATTTCCAACAGTCATTTTCCCATTTTAATTTGATTTTTAAATCAGAACACTGACATGTCACCATTTCTTAATGTCATCATCTCGGCACCTTCGAGTTTCATGTCCTCTGAATTTTAATGGTGTCTGTGCGTGTTCATTTCCTTTGGAAAAAGTCCTGCCTCCATTTCTTGCCAGGGAAGTGATGTACATTTATTTAGTCTCAGTCTCATTCTGTATATAGCTTCTCCTTTCCCAAGACATTAGAGCAACAGAAATCTCATTCCTGCTTCCATCACAGTGATGTATTGAATATTGGGCATATTACTTGGTCGATTGTTTCCTTGAAGAAAACTACACCAGCGATCTAATGTTGAACCACATGCATAAACAGTGACACACTAACAAAAATAAAAATAACACAAGTATATAACACTGAGTCAAACATCTGCATCAAAGTGGGTTATTTAGTAACTGGGTGAGCCCTGTCACATACCTAGTCATGGTGAGCTCCTGCAGGGTAAGTCAGATGCTGTGCCCTCCCACTGACATGTCACTCGCTGGTCATCAGCTGCGGCTCAGGGTGTTCACACGATCTACACAATTTGAATCTGACATAACTGAGACCGTCAGCACAGAACCAAAATGATTCGTGTTTGAGCCCCTTATCTATTATAGATAACATTAAAAATAAGAATATGAGGTCAGCGTTTCCTTGATCACCTCCTTACCCTCATGGAGCTGCAGAGCATGTGCATGTCTTACTGACCTCATTCTGTTCTGCTGCCACAGTCCTGCACAGCTCTGTGTGGACACTCTACTCCTCTGACTTTGAAACTTTTGACTCTTTGCCAAGGAGCCTCATCTTTGTATTTAACTAAGCACAGTTATTATGGCCTAGACTGGGGTGCATGGATAGTATAAGCATGGTAACAAATTATCTCACAGTTTTAGTGGAGCTGTTTAACTCGCACAAACCCTGTTGGTCATATTGTGGCGATGATGTTTTAAATAATTTGTCGTATTAAAACTCTTGCTCCTGCGTTAATTGCCGCGTGTGAGTGACCTGGTATACCCCTGGTAAGTGCCGGTGGTACTGACTGGTGGGATGTGCATACTTTAAAAGTAGGACAAAAATGAAAAGGAAGAAAGAGTGGAGAAAAGACATGGAGGCATGAAAACTGCATTAGGCGGTGGCAGCCAACACAGAGAAAAGGACGTGAATGATTCAGGAGGCAACGGAATTAATAATGCAGGACTCCCTCCATCCCAATGTCCCTCTCTCTCTCTCTCCTTACCCTCCACTCCCTGTACCCCCTGCCTCCATCCTTTTGTATATTCCTCCCTCATTCTTTCTATCAAATGTTTTTTTTTTTTGTGCCCCTGATTTGCCCTCCTTGTCGTCAAGTTGCTGACCTGACCAGTAGGTGGAGCTCTCATCATCAAGCCTCCCTTGATAGCTTTCTCCCACTTCTCTGTCCTCCCCTGCTGGGTGCTGGTTTGAAAGTGTGCACCAACTGAGGGCCCTGTTGTAAAAAAATGTTGAATAATATAATTTCCATGTGTTGCTCATTGACTTTTCCCATGCCCTCCTTTTGAAAAACGCATGCCTGAAGTAAAGGTGTGTGTCCGTGGGTCTGCTCGGACATCACCTGTGTGACCTCCATCAGTGCTCTGTCCACCTCCACACCTCATCACCTGAGCCGCGGGCAGAAATGTCCTGGCCACGGGAAATGATGACCTAATTTAATTGCAACACTGATGGCCCGTCAGGAGGCTTTTAATTACCTGCTCATGTCTCTCTCCCCCTCTCTCTCTCCCTCTCTCTCTCTCTCTCTCTCTCTCTCTGTCTCCCTTTCTCCCTCCATCCCTCCCTCCCCCTGGATCTCCCTCGACCCTACAGGACAGAGCTCTAATGGGCAGCATAACCAGGCTATGTGACAATGCCATAGCGCTGGAATCATTCAAAGGCTCTGAGAGAGAGACCAACCCACTCTACAAAGATTACCATGGTAAGAACAGACACACACTCACTCACTTATCTTTCTGTCTCTTTTCCATCAAACACACACTCACACTCACACACACACACACACACACACACACACACACACACAGGCAGTGCATTAAGGCTGGGCCCGGGCTGTGGATGGAGGCAGGGCAGCCCCCTTGCAGGCCGGGCTGTCAGTGCGCGTTAGTGTGCTGCTGCTCAATCAGACGTGCTCCTCAGCAGACAGGCCGGGGGGGATTCAGCTGCCACGCTGTACCCCCTCTCCCTCGCACCCTCACCCCCCCCTCCATCCCTGCCTCCCCCCCCCCTACAGCAGAGCCTCTCTCCCTCTCTCCCTCTCTCACCTCGCCCCCTCTCTCCATCCCCTCGTCCCATGCCCCTGAGGCTCTGGAGCAGCGCAGAGCAACACTGGGGAATCGATATTCTCACCATCACTCTTCCTCTCTGCCTCTATCGCTCTGTCCCTCGCTCAATGTCTCCGTGGCCAGCATGCTCGGCTAATAAATGGAGAGGGCAAGGCTTTTCCGTGGGAGAGGAGGACGCTGGTAAGGGATGATTGTGGAGAAGGGAGCGAAGGGAAAGGAGGGGAGGGCAGCGTTGTTTGTCTCCAGCCTTCCAGTCCTGGCCCATCACTTTTCCTGTATGATTCTGCCATTCCCTCTTTCTCCTGCTTGCATCCCTCTTTTCTATCACTCTATCACACACTCCACGCATAAAGGTCAGTTTAAGCGAGTGGGGTATTTTTAGCCGTGCCTCTCGATCTCTCCCACTCTTGCACTATTCCTCTCATTTCCTCCCCTCCCTCCCCTCCATGGGTTAGACAGCCGTGGTTGTGACAGATGAAGGGATGAGGAGTAAAAACATTCAATGGCAGATTTTGGTTTCATCCAACAGCATGTTTTATTTAGCTAACACATCCAATAGTGTTTACATTCCTGTGCATTGAAAGGCAGGTGGCCTGTAGCTATTCAACATAAAGTACAAGTGTTTTAGCGCCTCATTTTATAAAATCGAGACAACTTTTATTTGGAATATGACATTAATATTATTTGAATGTCTTGTTCAAAAATATATCTGCCCTCTGTTTAACCAGCCAGAGAAATTCTGGTCGGGTTATGAAATACATTTATGTGTATGACTGTTTTGATGTGTGTTCATGAGTGCAAACGCATCTGGTACGAGTGTGAGAGTGCGTGCGGACGCGCGTGCGTGCGTGTTTGCGGCAGCAGTTCAGGGCTGCTCAAAGCATGCTGGGAAGCCTGTCACTGCAAATCAGGCAAGGGGAAATCACCCAAGTGCACAGAGGAGAGAATCCACCATCCCCCACTTTCTCTGTCTGTCTCCCTTTCTCCATTACTCCCTCGATCTCTTCTTTTTCCTCTCACGCTCATTTATACCACTTCACTTCTACAGTATTTTGCCAGTTTTATAAAAATGTAAAGTTTGTAGTGAATGGAAACGTGTACCGAAAAGTTTTTTTAAAAATCCTCCAGAGCTTCCTTTTGGATGTTTTGGAGTTCTTCCCTTGTGTTCGATCCCTGTCCCGTACTGCTCTAATGTGCCTCAGTAAATATTTGAAACTTTCCTGAACAGCAAAGATTTTTATTTTAGCTGACGTCCTCTTTTGCAAACGTAGAGGAGAGAACTATACCTTTAAAATGAAATAATGTTGGTTGAGTTCTTGCTAGAAGTGAATAATACGTCATAATGAATCTTGCATGTGTCATTCAGGGAGAACAAATTATTGCACATTTATTTGTACATTCAATTTAAAAGCACACCTCTCTCCAGTGCAATCGTTATCTTATTGGCGCAGTCTAACAAATCACATGAATACAACAGAAATATCTTCCATGGACTTTGTGTATTATATTCTATTTTTCCCTTTTAACCACTTGAGTGTGCTCTCTCTATTGTTCACAGGCCTGTTACATGTCCGTCAGGTACCTCACCTGAACTGTCTGGCGAGTCAACTCCCTGACCACAAGGACCTCGCCTTTAAGCTCAAGAGAAAACAGTTCAGCATTGAGGTATGTTGTCCCGGTTACTCTGTACACTCAGGGTTTCTTCATAAACAAAACATAGTATTCAGTGTTTCTGCCCTCTTGTTGTATTTTTAATGTCGTCTCGCAGACTTTTCTTTTGCTTTGTTTCGTTGCCACACTTTCACTCCTCTAATGTATTTTTTGGGAACTTGCTGTAAAACCCTTTGCATGTCATGTAATTGTTAACATACAGTATATAGCCATTACAATAGTTCCATCTATCATGTTCATAGCTGTGCTGAAGTGACGTGCTGATGACATTGAGAAGTCTCCGAGCTCTGTCAGCCTCTGTTTACTTTTATCTGTTATTGGGTGGCAAAATCAGATGGAGCTATTGATTATACTCTGCTGCTGCCACACTTTCTCCAGTGCAACATCTAGAGGCGTCAGAGTGAGATGAATTTCTATCTATAGACATGAATATGCAATGGAATAATTACAGGTGGAAGTTTAAGTTAAAGGTACGGTTTGCGTTTTTTGATTTTTGTAATTGATGGGTGGACACTTACAAAAATCAACACGTCCCTAGCCATTCGTGACAGACGAAAAACGGAGCCACCGCAACAAACAGGTTTGCATTAAGAGAAGCATTTCAAACCACGCAGCTCTGGAATGAGCAAACAATGAACTGTAGGCGCCGCTTACTTTGTGTGGCAGCTTGTTGTTCGTTCAATTCCCACCTGACAACACCTGTGACCTGTTGAAAACAGCGAGCAGGAGACGCCGGCATCACCTCAAACTGTGGTCTAAAACCAGGGTGAATGGGGGTGTGATATCCAGAGGCCCTTCGCCTCATCTTCTGAGATACGGTGGAATGAGGTCTGAAGGTTTAATTGGGCATCAAAAATGCACAAGCAATGTTTCCATCATAAGCGTTTTTTTTCCCCATTTGGCTTAATAGCTCAAAGTGGTTTGATTAGCTTGACCGTTTGGAGCCAGTGTCGAATACATGCCTTCCCATTTCTTCATTCATTTGATTTATGAAAATGTTTCCCCCCCACCTTTTTCACTTCCTGTCAGATGCATCCATTTTGCATGTGTCACACCATCACTGTCACGCCGAGCAATCAATCTGTCACTGAACTACCACTCTGGGGACAAATTAAGGGGCCCTCCTCTTAGCTCAGGCTCATGATTGGTCCTCATTACATTATCATTACCTTATCACACCCTCTGGTCCCTGGCCCTTAGTGAGTCCTATTGTCTCAGGCAGGAGGTGAAGGGGAGGAATCCCCCCCACCCCCCTCTGCCCCTACATCCTACGGGCAGCCCATTCTCATTTTCTGCCAGCCTTCACCATCCCTCTAACCCTTTCTCCCGTCTGCATCTGCCCGCTCCCCCTCCTTTCTCTGACCCCCCAAATAGGCCACTCCAATATAGATTTATAAGCTCCATAAAAGTCAAGGTGGTTATCCTCAATGGTCTTTTAATTAGGCCTCTGTATTGGGCAGGCCAGGGGGCCGAGGCCTTGCGCATCCTTGTAGCTCAATGGGGCCTGGATACCGTGTCATATATCCCAGCAGCACATTGTTAAGACCCAAGCTTTGTCTGTCTTCCTTGTTTAAGGAGCTTTATTGGAGTTTTTTTGTTGAACCACACACTCGTATTGCCCTCAGAACATTCAAATAAAATTGGAGTGATTCAAAATTCCTAAAAAAGGCTCAGTAATAATATGAGATGTCAGTCAGGATGTTTGGTCATGACACATTGCTATCTGGCAGGGAAGTTCCCAGAGAACGCTGTATCATATCACCACTCAAGCATCAAATCAATCAAAACACGGATTAGGCATTTTAGTACACTGATATGTTCGCGTGTTGGGTTCCTCCGCACTGGGATCGGCTGTCATTAATTTGTAATTCACCTGAGATGGAGATGTCACAAAGGCATGAGTGCGTGTTGGCTCTTCATACCTCTCTGCAGAGGCAATGGTTTCTCTGCGTGTGAGATCACACTCAGGTAAACGGTTGCACTCTGTGACTCATCGTATACCGTGTTTGACCTGTTGGTCAACTGCCTCGGTGGGCCGATGATTGACGCATGAGATGATGATTGGGTTCTAAGCCCAGTGTCTGACGTGTGACAGCCCACACCATCCCTGCTAATCACCTCATTGACTCAGGCTACAGGACCTCTCCGCCCGGGGCCACATAATACAGCATTCTCTTACCAAGTTTGTTCTGCACTGCTCGGTCTGTCACAGCAGAGATGTTGCACCTCTTTCAACTTTTGACTCCTTTATACACGTTTGAAAAGCAGCAAACTCAGCTGCTCCTTGAATATCATCAATCTGGATTAATTTGTGATTGCTGCGGTGGTGAACGACAGGTGATTGACAGCGCTAGCTCCTCACTGGCTGGGTCAGGCAGCTACATGTCACCTCACCTTCACATAAAGTAATGCTGATAGCTAATTTCTTAACTGCTGTTTGACTCGCACTTCTGCAACGTAGCACGTCGGGAACGCGGAAGAGTGTTTGTTTGCCAACGCACAGTGTAAAGGTTTCGTCAATAAAGATGGGCTTTTGTATCTCTAGTATTAAGTTATTTGAAAAAAAACATACTTATTACTTAAAAAATCTTCGTATATTGATTCCCAATGCCAAATAACGCACCATCATCAAGATTTTGCTGGTTCCGTGATATGGTAACTACGGTAACGGTTGACGTTTCTGAAAGTTCAAGCTGCGGTTGATGAGCAGTCATTAGCCATGATGCCGGAGGCCAGAATTAACCCATGGCCTTGTCTGAGCAGGTAGGGGGAGTGTTAGGTGTTTAGACAAGATTAACACATACTCATAGACACAAACATTGCGTTCTCCCACACATAGAGATATTGGCATTTGTGAAACTGCACCAGCGCATTCTTATCGAGAAACTCACACACGTACTTTCACAAACACACTTACGGGAGAATTTTCCCACACGCTAATATTAAGCCGACACAGGCTTCTGTCAGTAGTTTCACAATGCAAGATGCTTTGAGGATGAAGTTCTGAAGAATGCCGATGGTACGCAATTACATTCTGCTTACCTTTGTCTGACCCTTTAAACTGACAGGCAATGTGCCTCTGGGGTACCGGGGTGCTAGAGGCAGGTCATGGGGTCAAATACAGTATAATACAGGGATTTGTGTCAAATTAGTCGTAGCTTTGAGAGGCTATTTGGAGGTGTCTGTTGCACTAACAAGCTATGTCACCGTGGCTGTGTAGTCTGTAGAAAAGCTTTAAGGTGGACTTCCCAGCCTTTGAGAACTTGTTTTGGTTGTATTTAAGTCCTTAGTGCAGAGAGCCCGTGTTAGAAAGATGGCATCAGCCTCTAGAGTGGAGGGAAACAGAAAAAGTGCATGAAGATTGTAATGGTGCCGAGCTGAAGAAGACTTGAGGAGAAGAGGACGGCGAACTTTAAGAGTCCGAGGGAGGTGTGTGGAGTAGGATAATGTCTCCTGGCATGTCCTCAAAACGTTTTTAAGACAACGCCCGTGCCTGCCCCCTGTAGAAGCCTGTGGGTGCCAAGGGAAGGGTGTTAATGGACTTATGTGAGGAGCCGAGCGAAGGCTTGGAGAGAAGGGGGGAGGCAGAAGCGGAGAGGAGCAGTTAAGTGATTCTCAGGTCAGGTCTAATTAAAATGAGGGCTTTTCCTCAGAGGCAACAAACCATCTTATTGAGAGAGAAAGAAAAAGGGAGGGAAAGAAAGAATTGTAGAAATGCAAAACGGGTTAGACAGAGACCCAGTCCTCGTGGGTTGTTGGTGTATTTGTTTATATGTTTGTTTGTGTCCCATGCCTGCTCGTATTTCTGCTTCCCCATCTCTCAAATAAGAGTACTAAGGATCAGAGAAAAGCCAATATTGAAGAGAATTCATATGGAGAGGGAACTAAACTGGGTCATTCAATATGTACTTCCTGGTGTAGATCGCAGTGAGTATTTGCACATTGACAACAAAATGAATACAAACATTAGGCTTACTGCATGTCCTCAACCTATTAGTGACATGCAACCTTCGGCTCCCTACACTTCTGCATGTGATTCCTACATCTGCTTTGGGAAGCACCATCAGATGGGAATGGACCTTTGGAATAATATTCCCCTTCAATAATTTAAACTTCCTCCCTTGGTGCACACCAGCCTCTGTCGCATTTTGGAATGAGGTGTGCTTATGGTTTGTGCATATATAAGAACGAGAGAGAGAGAGAGAGAGAGCTTGGTGCAGGCCTGTCAGTGGCACGCAATCGTACCCCTCAGCCGAACAATATTCACAACATACGTCAGATTGGCATTTATTATTTAACAGGGCTTCTATCTATTCTGCAAATGTGCGTGTGTGTTTGGAAAGGCCCAGCTTGTAAGGTCTCTGCTGAGTCTTCAGTTTGTGTGTGTGCGTGTTAGTGTGTGTGCGTGTGTGTGTGCGTGTGTGTGGGTGTGTGTGTGTGTGTGTGTGTGTGTGTGTGTGTGTGTGTGTGTGTAGGGGGGTTGCATGTTTTTGTGGGGTTGTTTATGGTATCTAGCTGATTCAGGTCTGCTGCATTAGTGCATAGACTAATTTTGGCATATTCTTTTAATTTAGAAAACCAAAACCACACCACAACTTATTTCACTCTGCTGACATGAATTTCATAAAAACTCTCATAAAGTGCAATTGTGCCCCCACCCCCACAGTGGCATAAGTTGTCTGATGTGAAGTCAAGGTAGCCTGGGCACAGAGGATCTGCTTGTTAAGACGAGGTCAAGGGTTCAGGAATAGTTAAGAACACTGGCCAAAACAGCCTCAAATGAGCCTTTTTGTTATTGTCAAGCGCCCAGGGAGGAAATGCAGTAGCGGTTGCGTTTGCTGTAGTCGAGTCAAAGCTCAGTAAGAGAATATCTGGGACTCTGCCAAATGTGCTGCCCTCTGTACTACATCATCACGACGCCGAAACATTTCCTGCAAACGGACAGTGTTAAAGCAAAACAAAACAGGGCACATGTGCCCCTCCTGCCAGACTGAGTAAGAGTGTGGTCTGCGTGAACTCGCCCTGGAAGTGAAGCTGTTTCATCAGTGATCAGTGAACCCTTAACATGGTCCATGCACCACTCAGCCCCCATCAGACTAGGCTGGCCACGTTGGACTCAGACCTGATTAAAGTATCCCTATTCGTCTTCAGCTCCAATTAGAGAGGGGAATTGGAAGAGGCTGTAACTTGCATGCCACCCTACATCCATGGGGTCTCGTGGCACTATGGGGTATGTGTAAGTGCGC
Source organism: Limanda limanda (assembly GCF_963576545.1). Taxonomy (NCBI): domain Eukaryota; kingdom Metazoa; phylum Chordata; class Actinopteri; order Pleuronectiformes; family Pleuronectidae; genus Limanda; species Limanda limanda. Next base: position 19,637,313 of record NC_083638.1, read on the forward strand.
ACAGAAAGGGCTCGCCATTAGCATAATGGCAGTGACTGGGGAACCATAGGCCCCCTGGTGCTTATGAACTGGGTCTTCACTGTATCTTTGGCCTTTGAATCATCTTATTGTTATTTGCCTCTGAAATATAGTGTCTGATTCTGCCTTAGGTCCATGAACGTTTTGTGCCAGTCTTAAAAAGTTTTGGCAAGACTGGCAAATGTGTTTAGTGTCAATCCTGTGCATGTACTAAACTACTTCTCCTCATTGTCAAACATAATTTATCAATGGAAATATTCTTTTGATCCTTGTTTTTGTAAACCTAAACAAATTATTTATTGTTTAATAGAAACAAATAAACCAGCAACAAAGAGAAATACTGACGATGTTAAAGAATGTGATCAAAAAAAGTCCTGGATCTGCCATCTTCTCTGACCCATTCCACATCCCTCCACCGAGTTTCATGGTAAACCGTCTTGTAGTTTTCGCATTATCTGGTTTATAAACCAACCAACAGACAAACAGACGGGTGAAAAGATAACCTCAGTGGTCTGATGACTAACATTATTTATTTGTCATAAGCTATAGCAAAAGAATGTGTCAAAAAGTCTCCTTGATCAGCCCCTTAATCTGCATGCGCATACATTTAATGGCTTCCTCCCAGGCCTCATCCCTCCACTAAGTTTGGTTAAAATCGCTTTAGCAGTGTTTGCTTAAACCTGCTAAAAAACCCATGTCTACCAAAGTCCTTTCTAAAACGACCTTGAAACATTGTTACCCTCATCACTGAGACCTAACACAACGGTGGAAAAAAAAAGCACCAATTGTTCCGTTTTAAATGAAGCAGCCTCGACAGAGAAACTGCCATCATGGGCACAAACAGCTCCATGGTCGGAGAGGTTCAAAGGTGGAATGTTGATCCGGAGTAGGAGCATCAAACTCAGGAAGGCTCTCTGCTTGGAACCTAAAAATAACTTTCCCACACTCTCACCGCAGTGTCCAGGGGGTGGGTGGGTGGGTGGGTGGTGTATGTGTGGACTCCTCTGTGAGTTTGCTCAGTAGTTTTGCTGTTGCAATATGAACAAATTTGAAAACAAGACTGATGTGTCAAATAGGCTGCGGTCTGTGCTAATTTTGGGATTGAAAAATGACTTTTCTTAAATGGTTAAGTTTCTTCAAGTTTGAAACATTTGTGCATTTCACCATCATTTGGCAGAGAATGGAGGTGAATGGACAAATGCTTTTTTATGTAGATATGATCAAATACTCTGGTTTAAGGACATTAAAGATCTGATCAGTCACTAACTAGCATTGGGTCCGTACTTTGTAGATCTAACAGCAGTGTGCTTGGTGTGGTCACATGTTTGCCGATGCCAAATCAGTTTTCTAAAAGCTTTCTCTGTCAGCAATCCCTTGATGAGTTCTTGCTCGGCAAAAACAAATTTGGGTCTTTTGAAGCTCTCTCTTTCTCTTTGTCTCCAAGCAAACCATCAAGGCATGTGTTTTCCCTAATCATGGGAGCTACTTAACCCTTGCTACTGTGAATATGTTTGTATTTAAAAAGGATTCACCCAACAGTCAACACAGAGTTGTTTAAAGCGGTGTTGGCCATTGAGAGGAGTTGGCCGGCCGCTGAATGTAACAGCGCTCATGAATTTTATGAGGGCAAGTGTCCCCTGTCCTTCAGGGTTCACAGGTGGCCATTGAAAGGCCTGGCCCGCATGATGGAGGATAGTTAGGACACACATAGAGCACTGAATAGACTTTAATTACACTCAGTAGATGACTCAGAGGGCCACTGGAAGGACAAGCCTGCACTTCAAAAGGCAAGTTAGAGGGCAAGGTGATGGCGCCTTATGGAAACATTCGTGACCCCATCCATGAATCAGGGCGCACATGTGAGTCAGGGGTCTTGTGTTTACGCTGCAAAAAATAGAACAATTTTCTTTGTGCATTTGTCAGCGTGTGTATGTGTGTGTCTGCAACCTAACACACATGTGAATGTGTGAAGGTGGGGGAGTTACTGGGTGGGAGAATACTCCAGTGTGTGGCTTAACAAAACTTTCCTTTTGTTCCTAACAATGATGAGTGATGATGAGTGACAGGGGTGTTAGGAGTGGGATCTGGGGAACAGAATGCACCTAAGCAGTGGCTACCCAAACCCACACAAAAGGCAGCAAAAGGTCAAATCTGAGGCAGGCTTCTTATCCACTGGCACATTATATTCCAACATGTTATGTATCGCATAATACGCCAAGACATTTCGTGTCTCTTTTCCGTGCTCAGGCTGACGTACAAAGTATTTTTTTCAGTGCAGTTTAAATACCATCCTAGGCCGAAAAATACTTTTCAAACCTTTGCCTACACACTCTTAACAGATATTGATTATTGAAGGTGTTTCCATCGGGTGTCTCGTCACATTGAGCCCTTTAAAAACCCTCTTCCATGTTGATTGCCTTCATTTTAATAATAAGAGTTGCAGTGAGATGCTCCCTCTCTTTATAAATCCCATCAGTATAACCCCTCTCTGTTAAACAAGAAAGAAAACATAAACAGTTGTTCATTTGTCACGTAAAGTCCGTACATTCTGCTGACACAGCCCAAATGCACACACACACACACCACACACCCACCCCTCCTCTTACCTCCATACACATTATGCCCCACCGCTAGCTAAGGATTAGGATGACTTGCGTGCAAGTATTTCCCAGGAGGCAGTTGCAGACTGAGGGTTCCGATGCCCGGGGATGGCTCTAGATGGCGGTTAGCGAGGAACCAGTTTTTTTTTTCTTTCTTTCTTTCTTTTTTTTTTTTTTGCCCGCACTCCTCCTACCCCTCCCCCTTTCTGAGCTCAGGCTGTGATCGTAATGGGGGGTGACAGCTCACCTCTCCCTAGCGTGCCTACAGTCCTCGGAGCGTTAGACCCCCCCGCGTAACCCCACCACCACCCCCAAGTCCCGGAAGGCCACAAAGGTTACTCCATATGTTAGTCTGAGAATTCTTATGGATCTTCTTCTTTTTTTTTTGTAAAGACACTTACATTTTTGTTTAAATCAGTTTGTTTAAATCCAACAGAATCATCCAAATTTCTGCTTGATCCCATCGTCATAAATCTATTCGTGGTACCCGAGTATGGAGCGTCTGTGTCACCGTTGAGTTTCTTTATTCATTTTTATTTCCCCTCTGCCTCCTGTTCCTCTGTGTGATTTGTAACTCATCGGTGTGAAAGATCCATGGACTGGAGTTTCACATCTGAAGGCTTCATGTTTGGAGAGGGAAGTGATCTGATGGCCTGATGTTGTTTGCTCACTTACACAGACTGTTTGTTTGGAGACATGCGCTTGCTTCATCGCCCACTGTGAGCGTGTGGCCATGTGTGTTTGCTGCACCTTCGGTTAGCATGTGTGCCGTCCTGGCGGTGTGTATTTGCATACAACTTTTGTAGTTTCCACGTTTTGTTTTTAGTTCCCTAATGATTATTTCATCACTTTACTTTGACAGATAGTAAGATACACATCAGCTTAATTGTGAACTTCAAAAAGTCTAAAGAAAGTCCGTATTGTTTATTTATTGAAAGGTATGATCAGAATATATAACGTCTCCGTTGCAGACATCAAAGTTTTCACTTATCGAGTCACTTCATTTACTCTTGAGAAGTGACGCTCACCTCAACACGAGAACAGATCCCAGTGAGCATCGCTCGCTAGATAAATCTCATAGGACATGAAAGTTAACATCCTCCTTTGAAGCACATCCTTAAAAACACTCTGACATTCAGCAGTCCTCGTCTGAGCTCTCTGCATCGACAGAAGTTTTGCAAGGAGACACAAGCTGTAATGCACAAAATTATAATTAAATCAGTACAGTGGGTTTTATGCGCCACGCAATAGACTCCACATCCTGGTGTTCGTGTGTGTTTCTGAATCTTAGCAAGAGTGTTAATGCCTGTACAGAGATTAGATAACTGGCTAGCAAAATTGTATAATGAGGAGTGTGTGTGTGTGTACTGAGGAGGAGGGTTTGCGTGCCTGGACGGGCGAGGAATAGCGCACAAAAGCATGTGTAGTGGTGAATATTAGAGTAGGCAGAGTGTTAGCAGGGTCACTCTGTGTACAGAAAGAAGTGCTTTCCCAGCGCACTCGCCTGTGCTCCCTCTATCCCCCTCTCACTCTGTTTCTTTTTGTCAAGGGCCTCCTCTCTCCACTCCTCTTTTTTTAATCATATTCAGCTTTTTAAGATTGTTCCTCTTAACTGCCTTCGCACTCACCCCTTTCACCTCATTAGCTGCCACACACAAAGTCAGCTTGGCATCATATACGCTGCTGCCTGTTTTAAGAAGTTGTAATCGTGGTGAATATTCAAGTTGAACTCAGTTGCTGAACCCTCCAAAAAACAAAAACAGATAGGCGATCTCATTTGGATATTTTGTGGATAAGTGCACAGACAGCACTGCAATGCTGTGGGAATCAATCTCCAGGAGGAGAATACGCCCAATAAATGCTGAAGGGGGTTGTGTGCAGCTCCTCTGCATATTCTCTAAAAACCCTGCAGGCTAAAGTTCAACCCCAGCCACGCCCCACACATCAGCCCACGTGACTCTCATAAATGCACCCGCGCATGCTCCTGGAAACGCACATTGGCCCTCTATCTTTTCTTAATCTGGGTGTACAATTGCATTACCACTTCTGGCCTTAATGGCAACCCACATATCAGAGAGGAGGCATTGGCCTGGTGTAATCTGACTTGTCTTAATTACAGACACTAACCATTAATAGGCTGCTCCCATAGATATCAGCCATTAGAGCGGTGTCTGTGACGGGTGAAGTCTGATTGGCTACGTGGTAGGTGATAAAGAAGCCATGCATCATTTACCTCCAATTTTTTGTTCACACATCCCTGTATTAAAGTCAAGCGTGAAGATGGCAGAGGCCTGTGTTAAACTGATTTATGTGCTCTCCTGTGTGGTGCTAGCTAATCTGCTCCCCCTGATTGCATTGTCAGCAATCAGTGCTTCTCTACAAGTAAATGATTTCGTCGGGTGGAAGTTGTTTCAGCGAAAGTTTTCATTAAACAGTCCCTCTGCTGAACTCATTAAAATTGATATCAGCAGTGCATTCTTTCCTTCTCTGTTGTGAGCTTGTAAAGCGATGGCGCTCAGGCCTTTAGGCTTCCTGTGTGGGTTTCCTCCTGAAACCTCAAACCAGCTGCTCTTGTCAGCTAATTGAGCTTAAACCGCAACAAGTGTTCTCAAAAAGACTTTACAGACTTCAACACAATGTTCTACTCTCTAAAGACTTTTACTGTTTCCTCCACACTGTTTGTACTTGTCTGACTTTCTTCTCTTCCCACAAGTACACAAACCCTCTCTGACCCGCCCAGCGTGTGTGCACCTTGTGGGTGAGCCCGGATGATTAACGTTGATGAAGAGGATGACCAGGATCCTGGTGATAGATTCACAGTCCTTCCATCTCAACCATTCACTTTGTCTTCGTTAGCACCAGAGCAGCATGTGATCTGATGATTTGATCTTTTTGACTAATTTTACAGACGGCTTCGCCATCCATTTCAAATACCATGAAACAAAATCAAACCATTAAAGATAATATACCCATTATTAGATATGGAAATTAGAAACTGAATACCGTAGAGAACTGAAAGCTTGTCACTTGAGTGACAGTTAATGAAACTCCTAGTTCACTGCACTGTATTTAAGATATGTTTGATGTTTTTCCACCTCCATATTTGGCACATTATCCCCGGGTGGTAGCTCGCACCTTGTTGGTATTTAAGACGTATTTCGGCGAATATTACTGGGTCGCGGCGGCGGTTGCATTTAAGGGTGCAGCTCCCTCATAACAGGGAGGTGTCGACTGCTGACAGATCACTGTCTGGATGAGAGAGCACAGCGGCATCCCACCTCATTACCGTAGCAACACACTAACCAAGGGACCGACACACTGCTCGCTGTGATTAAGATGTAAATTTCCTCTAATTGGAATGTAAATTCATACATTTATATGAAGACGTCAGCTGTCAGATTGCAATATTGTGTCCTTTTTTCTCCCTCTCCCCTGTTCCCCAGGCAGGGACTAGGTGACTGTAATCTGTATCATACTCCCGCAGCCCATCCTGGGATTTGCCGTTTGTTTAATGGCGGGCCCATTGTCCTGCTTCCAGCCTGTCATTGTAATGCTTCCCATTCATGTTTCTGTGTTTTGTTGCAGTCTGATTTGCTCTTGCTACCTGTGTTTGTTCCTCCATGCATGGCTGAGCCGTCAGGGCTTTGGGGATGGGGAGGGACTTGGAGACGGGGCTGGGGTCATTGGGTGGCCGTATTTTGTGTGTGCATCGATTACTTCTGCTGAATGTTCCTCAATGCAAATAAGTCTGCCACTTTGAGAGGAACCACATGTATCTGAAGTAATTAATTTTACCCTTGAATGCCAGCTGTGGTGTTGGTTTGATGTGCTCCAAATTGAGCCTTCTCACCAAAAAGGTGTTAATTTAGGGATTTGGCAGATGAAGTAAGTGTGTTTGCCAATGGATACAACCCATATAAGTGGGATTCATAGTTTTTGTCCTGCTAATTCTGAGATTGTCCCGTCATGGGGGATGGGAGATTACACAAGGATATGTCACATTAATCCCATTTAAATTGTTGCCATACAAAATTCTCCCCGCTCATGTTATAATTAGCCTTGTCACATACTTGCCACTATCCTGTATGTAATACATTTTTTAAAAAAATCTGGCTTTTTCCAAAGCGATTTTTCTTTTTTTAGTGAATGGATGACATTTATTAATTTATAGATTGTGTTAAAACTGTTATATATTTAATCTAACTTGAACTGATTTAAGAACAGTGCATACTTTCTATGTCACAGTTCCGAGAGATCTCTCCAAAAAAATTGGGAGAAGGAAAAGTGAGATATGATTGCTATATTAAGTATTAACAGGTTGGATGCTTTATTTACATCCATGCTGACAGTTAACACGAAAAACATTGAACAGGACACGTGTCCTGTTTTCAGTCAACAGTACGTGTCTGAACAGGTCGTGCTCCTGGTGATTCACAGGTGCAAGAACAACAACAAAACTTCACAAGTGACGTTTTTATACAGAAATTAGCCAAACAGAATTTGGATAAGGAACAAGAAGAGGGCAAGAGAGTTTAATTGTGTCTTTTGGCAGAGCTGTCTTCCATAATTGCCGTTGAGTTAGGGTTAGTGTTGAAAGATTTGTTTGATATGTGGTATGACAGTTCAGGCTGAGGTCACTTTGCCACATCACACCTTGTATGTAGCCTATCAGACTGAAAACTGTAAGGCGTTTCTTTTTTTAAAGCTAAACCTGCTGTTGTTGGACCTGACATAGAGTTTGTACTCTGTGATGACACCATGACTGTCTCTCTGGTGAACTCCAGGTAATCTCCAGTGACTCTGGACTAGTACCTTTCAAAGAAAAACAATATGATGAAATCCTATTACAATGAAAAATGATTACTCATTTGCCAGTTTATTAGGTGAACCTGTCTTCAGGGCAGTAAATCTTACCTTTCTGAAGGATTTAATGTTTTAAGAGGTTTGATTCAACAATGTGATCATTTTAAAAGGTAGTGTAGTGTTATGTTGAAACATGACTGATCTGTGGCTGCCACTCACCTGAACAAACTGATCAGTTACAGTAATTTTATCCTCACTCCCAACAGTTGCCAAGGAAATGACAGAATTACACTGTTTTTATTAGAAAATAACCTATGGGGAACCTTTCCTTGTACATATTTGATTGCCCATCCTCGTGCATAACTGGTTGATGCAGCATTACTCTGTGGCAAAACCTGAACTTTTTATGCAAAATGAACATGCTTTTTTTACTACCAGTGTCTGGCCTTGGCACATATCAAAGTGTCCTGCTAAAATATAAAAATCTATACATGTTATTGTGAGTTGAGTTAAGGTGTCATTGGTTATACATTGCAGCAAAGAGGCTTTAAACAGCATATGGTACAGTGGTCAATTTATCCAGTTTACATAATATGGAGCTGAAGTCATTATGAGTGACAGATCCGAACCCACTCAATATGCTTTTTAAGAATACAAACTGAAGCATGATAATTTCCTTTTGTTTGTCTCTTTGCGGATTGCACATGTCATCAAGCATCTCTGGGTGTGTGCTCGAGGATCCTGCGCATTTCCTGCACATTCCTGTCAGGTGAAGCTTGTGTGTGAAATCTCACGGGTCACGCAAACCTTTCTGTTTGTTATTTGCATGTTTCCCAGGGCAGTGCCACACTTTGTCACACGCTTTCACTGGAAGCGTTAGGACTGGTTTATGAAAAAATGTGTTCGTGGTTATGTGGCTATGTGTATGAGACAACAGCATGTGTTGTGTAATTCAAACCCTGGAACTCTCGGGAGAAACCTCCGGGCAAACGTAAAGCAGGGACGAAGAAGAGGAGAGAATAGGCGAATGGACCTTTCTGTTTTTAGGTCCAGGTCTCAATAGCTGGAACTGTTTTAAAGACACAATGCGGAGTAAAAGGCCAGTAGATCTTGCCTGTTGTGTTATCCGTGACAAAGCCTTTCCCATGCGCTCTGATTGAGGGTTGAGCTGTACACCAGGAATCCTGACAATGCTGCCACAGCATGTCGACACTCCTCCACCCACCTGTGGCATCAGACATACGCAGCGTTCCCTCCCTCAATTATCCTCCCGTCAGGATGGAATCCTAATAAACCTGCTCCTTTCACTTCCCTTCCATCCATCACCTTGTGTTTATTACACCGAATCAACAGCGTGGAAATCTGACGGGTTCACAGCCGCTGCTTCTGTTTACCAGGAATCCGCCTCTGGTCAGGTGAACCCGGCCTGCTCTGGTCATGTGGGTTTATTTTCAAGTTGGGGATGTGCTTGAACATACTGACTGAGGAGCAGCCTATCAAGGAGAACATCCTATAGGACCTCCCTTTTCCACACCACCCTCAGCGACTTACAGTTCAACCCATGGCAGAGGAAGTGAATCACCTCACTTGCCTGTGGGGGGGACAGGATAAAAATGGTTCATGCAATGTGCTCCTTGATAGATATTTAAATCTGTATATGTTCATATTTTTTCAATATTATTAATGGTGATTTTATTTTATGCAGCCTGTCACTTATTCATTAAGGCCTGAGGCTGTTGTGCCACACAGTACCATAGAACTACCTAGGCTTGGCTCATCACAGCGCAGACGTACAGTACAAGAGGGTGAGGAGGAACTGGGGCAGAGGGAGAGAGAGAGAGAGAAGAGGAAGAGAACCATTTTGTCCCCCAGGTATGACAGAGTCACTCATGCAGAAAGATCCCACATGGAGGGAGGTGGGCAGAGCGGTGTGTGGGGTGGGGGCATGAAGGAACTCTTGGCTTCCTCTCTCGTTCGTAAACCCCCCCCTTTCCTGAAAACACATCTGTCTTCCTTTCTCTGCCACACACCTTTTCTGCATCCTTTGCTCACCTTGTCACTCTATCGGAGACTTTTTTCACTTTAGCAGCTGCGTAAATTGTTTTCATGCAGGCTAGAAAACTGTATTCCTTCTTCTTCATCCGCCATATTTGTTGTTTAATCTTTATTGGGATGCAACTCTTTGGCTGCTTGCTTTCTGTTTTTATTATTTTAAGCTAATGTCCTTTGGCCTTCACACACACATTGCTGTTGCCGTTACCCCAAGCAGTCCATCTTACATGCAAATATGTGTCTGCTCTACACCGATCACCATTATAGTCGGTGGCAGAGCTATCTCATGGCTGCATGCATTAAAACAATTAAACCTTGCCCCTCCCCCGTCACAACAATCATTTGCGGATGTGTTGGGTGAAATTTAGCAAGAAATTATCATTTTCTGAATCACTTCACTCGGCTCGATCGGTGTTTGTTTCATTCTTTCTCTTTTCTTCGTTTCGTCTTTGAGCTCTTTAAAAGACTCGGAGCCCCCTGCATGTTCTTCTTTTTGCTTCCTTTCTCTGCACTTTTTTTTTCATCATTATCCAACAGCACTTTTCTGTGCGTGCAAATGCTTTCTGAACGGCGTCCTTTCTTCCCTTTCAGGCTGGATGTCATTGTTGCTGCCTGTGGGCTGGGTGTATTTATTTAGGGGTAATTGGTGTGTGGATGAGTGAGGTAATGAGGTGCATCCACACTTGGCTGCTCCCCTCCCTGAGAGCCGGAGACAGACGTAGCCTAGCTGGGCTCCGGCTTGAGCTGCATCACACGGCTGTCTCCTCCACACAGGCCAGAATGGCTCTTTCATACCCAGGTGGACAAACACAATCGCTGGAGCTGATACCTCAATGAGGCGTCTGCGGTGTGAAGTGGTGTTTGTGTGTGTGTGTGTGCTTGTGTACGCGTGCGTGCATATCTTTGTGTGTGTGTGCCCATGTGCATGTGTTTGTGGGTGGAGAGGCAAAAACAGCACTCGGTTGTTTGCCCGTCTCTGTCTCGAGTCCTTGTTTGTCTTGCGGCTTGTGTTTGTATAAGTGATTTTCCCTGTGTGTTTGTAAGTGCATGTATATCAGGCTGAGTGGGTGTTCAATGGAGCTCAAGGAGGACCTTTGGCTCCCGTAGCCCCCTGCCAACCTCGACCTGCCCCTGATGTCCTGCAGAGTTACCTAATGATTTCAGTTACACCTCCCTTATCTGTCTGGCCCGTGTGGCAGCAACCGTCTGACACTTCAGCCTTTACATGCCATTTGCTGCCTCATATCGTGTGAAATTCAATTGCACAGCTCCAACTGTAGCCAGAGTACGGGGATCTCCCTCTCTCTCTCTTTCTCTCTCTCTCTGTCTCTCTCTCTCTCTCTTCTTCCCCCTCTACCACAGTATTTCCCTCTGTCCGTCATCTCCGTGTATTTGTGAAGTAGTATAAACACGTATGCATCACATTTTTTCCATTTTATCTCAGTGCATCCTCAGATTTTTCCGGTTTTAGTTCTCTAAAGTTGGAACTTCACTTTGAATGAACTGAAGTTTTCAAACAGCTGAAGTTTTCAACAGGAAAGCTTGGAAGTCCAAGGCTGCCCACAGGTGCTGGGCAGATAATATTATGCATTGATTGTTTTGTTGTTATCAGGGTAATTGGTGGAGACCTGCCAGCCTTTGATAGACACACAATTACTGTATGTGATGCATAAGTGGACTCATTTTAGGGCAGGATTTTGAGTTGCTAATGGTGCCTTATTCAGCTTTGGGCTGTCCCCAAAAGTGCCGGGCCAAATCAAACACACCGCTCCAGGGTAATTGAGGCCCACTCCGCACCCCCTGCAGTGAGCAAGGCAGAACTGTAATCCCCTGACAACTCTGACTTGGCCCCAATCTGGCAGGCCGCCCATTTCCCAGCAAAACGCCTAACTCTGCATCGGGGAGAATGAAGAAGCTGGACGGCTTGGAACCCTTTCCAATTTCATGATCCTTTTCAACTCCACTGCAGTTTGTATCAGTCTTTCTACTCACCCTTACTTTTGTAGTTTAAACTATTCTTTATAGAATTGGAAACTAATTATACACATCAAACTAATATCCTCACTCATCAGTCTCCTCCAGCCTTTTAAAGGCTTTTTTGGACAAATACGCTTAAACACAGCAAAGCTTTTTCTTTTCTTTTTAAAACAAGTTTCTAGAAACTTTTCAACAAAATGAAAGGCTCTGTAAGTGCAGAATTTGATTTGGATGGAAATCTGTGCTGCTGTAAATTCTGATGGTAGTTAGTAGAAGGTCATCTTTATTAACCAACCTGCTTCTGCAGCAGACCGCCTGCAGACACTGCATCTGCTGTGAATATAAATGAAACCCTCTAAAATAGTTAGCTGCCCATGACCCCAGTGCATTCATATGTGGAGATGTTATGGTGCTAAATCTTCACAGATGATATATTTTTTTAGCTTCACACTTTAGGGTTCTGTGAAATGAGGTTAATGGTATTAAGTTTGTCAAAATGTAGATCAGGTTAACACAATGATTATTTTTGTAAAAAAATACTATTTACTATACTTCAGATGAAAAGTCTCTGTTTATTAGTCATCTTGTATCAGGTTCTTTTATGCATCCAGATTGAAAGTCATAACCAAAATCATTGTTCATCTTTTGTGGACTCAAAAACATTTAATTTTTTAATTTTTGAAATCCAGAAATGTGTCTATAGGGGTCATTTGCTGAGAGGGTATCACATGCATTTAGCACTGTCAGTCCGAATTTTTAACTTGAGCATGCGTTCTCCCCGGGCCCTGGCTCACTGTTTTAATGGCTTTAGTAATGCTTCACAATTAACACTCAGCCAGCGCTCTAGGTTAGGTAATGGCTAATGTGTTTCAGGCTAAATTAGAAAACACAAAACAAGAATTCCCCATCACCCACAGTGCTCTTAGGACCTAGAGGTTATGGGGGAAATGGAAGGTGGTGAATTTTTTGACAGGGCAGCCGAGGTGATGTCTCATTCCCTCTGACATCTTGAACACCCTAAAGGTGGCTTTGCCAACAGTCTACCCAGGAAGCACCTCACCTAGCTGTGGCTAAATTTACACACCCACCTGCCCACAGGGAGCGTATGGGAGAGGAGAGCAGAGGTGGACGTGATGTGGGGAGGGAGGGCAAACAGGGGCAGGGAGAGACAGAGACAGGGGCCCTGTTCAGACCTGGTGTTAACATCCGTCTTTGGTGATCCGGTTGCAAGTAGACAGCTCTAAATATTGTAGTCCACACCTGGCAATAGAATGTGTCTCTTATGTGATCGGATCTCACATACCCACTCAATGCTAATAAACATGTGCATCATTTCTATCCGCAAAAAACAAATTATGTTGCTTTCAGCCAGTCAGACTATAGAGATAGATCGGATGTCCATGTTTTATTTTGTTTTGGTGTGAGAGGAAGATAAGGAAGATGGACAAAGCGATGTAAGAGCACATTGTGGCTCTCAAATTAAGTAGAATCTATATAAAAAATAACAAAATAAATATGCACTAGGAAGTATATAAATACTTGAAACCGTAGTAGGTCAGAGGACGTCAACGGATTTTGTGCTCGTTCAATATATGGCTCAGAACACATTTGTATTCTCACTGCGAAGATGGGTGGCCAATTCTGTCCCACAAATGTGGTCAGTGATCAGATCTCAAAACATCCCTGCTACGGCTTGGGTGTATAAGTAAAGCTGTCTAGCACAAGACTAGATAAATGATTGGATCCCATGTGATGGTTGTTAATAGCATGTGTGAACAGGGCCTGAGGATTGTCTGCGTTTCATCTTTTTGTAAAACATTGATCATAAATAACTATTTGATTCAAGAATATTCATTCAGACTTTATAATAAAATTTTGAACATTCTTGATATCTGAACCATATCACGGTCATTCAAGAAAAGTTGAATCTAGGGCAACTGGACTTGGTTGTTGAAACTTGACGGAGGCCTTCTCTGTCAAGATAGAGAATTCATTCCTCAACAGATGTGGAGGCCTTCGACAGCACTTATCCCGCACCTACAATGCTCTTTACAATTCTACCAACGAGATGAATAATGTTTGTAATTTCTATCCGTGTTGGCTGTCGACTGGTAGTTGAGGCTGATGACGTTTCTCCTCTAGAAAAAGGTCACTTGAAAGAAGATGGAAGGACACGTTGTCACTGATAAGACCCACCAGGAAACAAACATGGGTTTCCGAGTCATAGTTTGCTAGAGTTAAGTTAAGTTTGTGCCCATCCAGACTAAAACTCATCTCTGGATCTTTCAAACTAAAACTGGGTCAGCTCAAAAACTCTGGAGTAGAGTGGACACCAGGCGTAAACATGGGAAAACTGATGCTTAAGCCATTGACTGTTAGTTGAAATCATATGAAGTATCTTCATCTACCTTCAACCAAGACCAGTTGTACTTAATTCAACTTTGAACTTTGAGAGGTTGTATCAGTGAAATTGGAGAAAGGAAAATATTTTGTTTTTCCATAGTGTTGTTTGGAGTTGAGTGGATTAGTGAAGCGAAGCATTTCAGACCCAAAAATCCAAGTACACAAGTCCAGGGGGAGTGCTTCAGCCTTACTCTCATACCGTTCCACTGTGTAACTCTGACAGAGGTGACCCTCGATTGGGACTGTCACCAATGACAGTGGTAGTGGAACAGCAGTGGATGGAAAGAAATGTTTTAATGTTGCCATATCACAGCCAGATAGATATTTACTTACTACATTTATTGCAACTTTAGCCCATTTCACAATGTCCGTTAAAAACAGGAATGTTGCGCCTTTATTACAAAGCATTTTTTTTGTGTAGAAGGTATGAACACGGAATAGGGGAGGATTGTTGTTCCACCTTCTCCCAGCAGCAGAGGTAGTAACTGAGCCAAATGGAAGAACTGACATTGCTGGACAGATGATGGTGTGTAACATGTCATGTCTCTGATTCTGTGTTACAAACATAATATGTAAAATCACATTTCTGGCTTGCATTGGTTCAGTGTAAACAAGCAACGGTGTTGCAACAAGGAGTGTCTCCCTAACGTCAACATAGCGGGATCTCTACATAGAAGGAGCTTGTTATACTGTATGTAGATTTAAACCAAGAAGCTTCTATGTGTCTCATCTTACTTAATGCAAGTCAAAGTTTTACCCTGGCAACTATTGTTTATTATCCAAGCATTATCTTGAAGTGTCTGTTCAAGTCTTCGGTCCAGATTAGACACATTAACTGTGGGCAATGACTCCAGTGTTGCCCTAGAAAACTGTATGTCCCTGTTTTTTTTTTTTTTTTTTTTTATAAAAGTGCTCAAAGGCTGCATACATTGAAGCTCTCAAGACGGACAGTCGAATTGAATGGTAACAATTCTAGATGCTCCCCAGTGGCAGAGTTCAGGCTGTTTGCCTGTGGGCTGATGTGGAGTGAATGGCCTTAGAGGCTCTAGGCTGGTCTATGTGTGGCCCGGCTGGTCCAAGTCAGCAGTAATGACTGGCTTTGGCCAGAATGCCTGTTAATGTGAATGGGGTTACTCTGGGCAACACCTTTTCAGCTGGGTCCTATGAAGTCCCCAGTATGGTGGTCTTTGTCCGCACAAGGGCTGTCCTCTCAGCAAAAAGGGCTCCTTTTTTGTGAGGACTATCAACTGGTGATGGATTATACCCACCCCCCTTTATTCATCCAGGCAGTCGAACAGACACGGATGCATGCAAACATACACGCACACTCCTGTGCAACCACAAAGACAAATGTGATATAAACACGTCAGCACTTAATCTTACACAGGTTTAACATTCGGAACAGCTAAATGCAATGTGAGCACAACTTTCTTAGATGTATACAAATGGTTAACTTCATATGCTTTCACTCTATTGTCCCCATTGCATCACTTTGTCACATGGGTAGATTTTCTTCCTGGTAAATCTGTTTAACTGTAACATTCTTATACCACCTGTTATTCAACCTTTCTACCCGTCGCCTCCATTCTGCTTCTTCCCTCTCTTGCTGACTCTCAAGATCAGGACTGGTAAATGGTGAAAGCATCAACGTTTTCTGTGTGTTCCACAGTTACTCATTTAGGTCTTGGAGATTTCAAATTGCTGAATCAAAGCCATGAACGTGTCCAAGGAATATCCCTGTGAAAAGACCCGATGCCGGGTTGTCATGCACAGCTCAACCTCTCTATGGTTCATCTCCTTTGCTGAGGAGGATGCAGCTGTATTAAGCTGCTCTTTGTGGCACCAAGCAGGGACAAAACCAACAGCTACCTCATCTTTGAGCCTTTAGTGCAATAATGCTACATGCAGGACAAGCACAAGTAGGCAAATGGTGTTAAATAAGCTTTCACACATCTTTTGCCGTCCCAGTGTCTCTGATTCTAAGTCAGTCTTCTGCGAGCACAACACACTATTCCTCTGCGAGAGCGATCACCCCCGCCTCTCCCAAGGGGTCAGCCATTTACCCAGGCTGACACAGTAACCTCCACATGACCTTTCACTTTGCCAAATGTTATGCCTGTAAACTGCGTGAACTCCATCACGACACGAACGATGTAGGAGGAATAGGACTTTCGTTTGAAGGGGAGACGGGGTGGAGGGAACTTTAGTTGTAATAACCTGCTTTAGTGCGTATGTTGTAAATACTTCTGTGTGACACATGCATAGGCAAGTGGCCCTGCGGGTCCCTCTGTCTTTTTATACATAGATAGATGATAGATAGATAGAGTACTTTATTCATCCCCGAAGGGAAATTAAGTTGTCATAGCAGCCGGTATATTTGAATACAATTAAATACAATACAATACAATAGAATAAAATTAAAAGGTAGAAAGAATAAAAAAACAGAAGCACAAGATAAAAATACAATAAAATAGGTAGATAAGGTGCATTGGCAAGATGATGGTAAAAGTACTGATGATATGATGGTAATGGTATTGTTAGACAGTATATAAGTATAGTACAGTATATATAGTATATAATATAACATAATATATATTTATATATGATAGTAATTATACCAATATAAAAGCAGTATATGGTAATAATGGCAGCAACAGTATATATAATAATAATAGTAATGGTGATATAATAATAGTAATTATAACATGTACACATAAATAAATATGTGTATATAGACTTATGTAAACAAGAATATACAGAGAGTATGATATGATACATAGTAGAAGTATGAATATGAATATAAGTATTTGACTATACAATAGGTAATATAATATACTATGAATCTAAGAATATGTATACAGAGTGTGCAAAAGACAATATTATTGTATAAAATGATATATAATATCAATATGGTTTATATGCACACATATCACATATGATGTGAAGTAAGTGTATAAGGAGCGGTTGTACAGGTACACAGTGCAGGAGACATGTTTAGTGCAGTTCTGTGATGGTGGCTCTGACAGAGGTAGATGAGTTGAACAGTCTTATTGCAGTTGGGAGGAATGATTTCCTGTATCGTTCCTTAGAGCAGCGGGGTTGAATGAGTCTGTGGCTGAAGCTGCTCCTTAGCTTGTCCAGTGTTTTGTAGAGGGGGTGAGAGGGATTGTCCATGATTGCCAGCAGTTTTGCCAGCATCCTGTCCTCCACCACCTCCTCCAGGGTGACCAGCTTAGAGCCAACCACAGACTCTGCCTTCCTGATGAGTTTTCTCAGTCTGTTGGCGTCCTTTGCCTTGATGCCCGCACCCCAGGACACCACAGCAAAGAAGATGGTGCTCGCCACAACAGACTGATAGAACATCTGCAGCATCTTGTTGCAGACGTGGAAGGACCTGAGCCTCCTCAGGAAGTAAAGCCGGCTCAGGCCCTTCTTGTAGACGGCCTGTGTGTTGGTGGACCAGTCCAGTTTATTGTCCAGAATAAACTGGACTGGACATGGGTTTGTGCACTAGACTGACATAGGAAAAACATGAATAATACATGGCTAATTTTCATTGGTGGTACTCTGGCTTTATTTTTTGGTGACTAAAGCAGTGACAGATCCAGAGAATAGTACAAAATTCTAAAGAATATATTTATATGCTGTGAGCCTTTGCATCATGAAGTTGCCATGAGACCATTGGAGACATTAGAGAAATATTGGAAACTGCTACAGATCATAGTCCAACACGTTTTTCTAAAGATATAAACTCTCAAAGTGGTCGAACAATTATTTTTAAGTAGAAATGGTTCCACACACAGTTCCACACTTTCTGGATTTTAAATCTTAAACCAATCTTGTTATGAAAATACAAAACCCCTTTGAATGTCACTAAAACGATTTGCAGCCGCCCACTTCTAAACATTTCAACCTCCACAAAAGAGGCAATTTCTTTCCGGTCCGTGTTATTCTTTCTTTGGAATATAGTTTCCTACACAATCTTCTCAAAGTCCTAATACTTTTAATAGTGTGGTGCTAATGTGCCAAAGTATTATGTTATTTGTAAAACAAATACTAAAGTCTAACTTAACAAGATGCTCTATATTCCTCAAATTGACGCAGGCAAAAGACTGAACTTCTGATATTTCCCCTGTAAAATGACTATTTATTAAATTACAACTTTATTCTCCAAATACTATGACTGTATTCTTAAAATCTCACAATTCTTATTTCTTCAACATGGCCCTAATACTCTGTCGTATGGTTATTATAACAAGGCGTCAGTAGCACTGTAAAACCTGCTCTTACCAAAAGTGTCAGTGTTTTTTTAACCTGAACATGTTTATATCAGAGTCATGGTTTGAGGGGGTAAAAATGTGTGTTTGAGGGATGGAGGGCACGAGAGGTCCCCCAGATATGCTGTCATAACCCATGCAGCCGCACTCTTTGCTATGGGCCTATCTGTAGTGAAGGCAGCACTTAGACATGTTTGTACTCTACGCCCTCTATCCCTCTCCCTTTTCTCTCCAGGCACCATGTCACTCCAGGGGCGGACCAGCACTCCCTGGCTGTGCTCAAGTCCATAACACCAACTAGCCCCCACCCCTTACTACCCATCACCACCGGGGTCAATGTGCCCTCACCCCTTCACCCCACAACGCCCACGGTCCATACCATCACTGCCCTCCAAAGAGAAACAAAACCGAACTGAAAAGAGACAAAATGGCCCCACGCTGCATCTCCTGTCAAAGCTCTTGACAGGCCCGAGCAGAGACCCCAGAGGAGGGCTCAGTGCAAGATGATGACCAGGGAGATAACAAGTCAAGTTGTTGTGCTACAGCACGGTTACACTTTGGCCCTTGTTTGTCCATTTGGTTATTCAGAAGCAGCGCAGTGCTATCTGATTTCCCATGCATGTCATGTTTACTAACATGACATGCTATTAAATGCAGTTTTACTTCCATCTGTGGAGCGTGAAGGGTACGTCAGGAGCTAGTTAATCAAGGGAACAAAAAAAAACATTCCATTAGGTCTAAAAAAAAAAAACCTTTCAATATTGTCAGCTAATCAATTTCCTGTTTAGACCTGCTCACTTCTAATGAAATTCAGTCATTTGCTCGTCCATTCCCATTCTTCCTGTGTTGGGGAATATAATTACACTATGAATCCTTACTCATCCTTCTGCCTGTCTGCTGTCGACTCTGTCAGATCCATTATCCGTGTAGCAGAAGAGATGATAAGCCAGTGTCTGTATCTGTATGTCAGTCTGCCCAGCTGTGTGTAGGCCTGTGTCTCAGATTATCCTGGATCAGGCAGCAGGTGACATTACGAGCAGGTGACCTTCGCCCAATTACAAAAAAGATACTGGAGGTAAGCTGCAGTGTCGAGCTGTTTTGAGACATGAACAGGACATTTGCTAGAGTTTGCCTTTCACATATGAAGAACACAGCAGGAGATTGTCGGGGTCCGATGCGTTCACAACTACAGTGAAATGTCCGGCAGGATGTGACGTAACAGCACATCAAAGATGGTGATCATGTCCATCCCATTTTAGAAATGTCAACAAACCCATTCACTCACTTTGAATTGTCTGAAAAATGTCCTGCTGTATTCTCCCATGGAAATTTTCCAGACATTGGCTGGTTGGAAAACTCAGACATTGGTGTTCTCACATAAGCCCACACTTGAAAGTTCTCTGACTTCAGTGCATGTCTGAAAGTAGCTTAGTTCTTGCTTTCTTCTTTCCTGCTTTGCTGTCTTTATCTTTCTTAATTTACATGTTGAGTATTTTCATGGAGCAGGCATGTCCATAGGACAGTGTAGAATTTAAAAAAAATGTACCCGTCCTAAAGTAAAATGTTTAACTTGATGAATTGAATTAATCCTGAATTAGTTGAATAAGTTTAAAATCCTTAATCACCAACATTGTAAGCTACTGAAATTGACGGATAGAAAATAAATGATTTGACATTTGTTTGACAAAAAAGATCACATGAAACAATGAATGAAATCAAAAGACTTTAAAAGTTTAAAGCAGACAAACTGAGAGATTGAAACCTCCCCAGTCAACAGGTTATGCTGAGGGTAGGGCCGGGGATCGTGTTGCAGGCTGCCACAAAAGAAGAGGAAGGTAAAGCTTCTTCTGGCTTTTGTTAGGTGCAGGTGGGATGGAATTACCAGAGTGATGGGATTTATGCTGAGTTGTTTCTGCATTTATTTATTTCCTGGCAAAGCTAGCGGAAGTATCCTAACAAACAGCGTAAATGTGATGATAGTCGCTTCTCGAATAGAAGAAGCACATCGCCTCATTATGTGGGTTTTGGTGGGCTGAAGTTAATACTAGTTGTTCCTATAGGGTCAGCAAATGATTTCCCACACAATGCGGTGTAACTTTAGAGGTGTGAGGGATTATGACGCTGGGGGGTGATTCAGCTTTAGTGATTCGGTTTAGTGACTGGATAGACCAACGAGTCTGGGAAATCTCTACCAATTTTGTTCTGCTACCATTTTGACCCTCGGCTGGTTGTAGAAATGAGACTCGAAATGGAGGACATTGACCTGGTGTTGTGGACAGACGTTCACATTAGTTTACAGTGGCTGCACTGCAGCTGTGCTGCACAGACAAATGGAATTGGTGAGCGGTATCCCCCTCTAGTGTGACCACTGTACAGAAATACTAGACGTGTGCCATATATATCCATTCAAACTATAGAATGATTTCATTGCATTGTTGTGTATCAGCACAATAACAGAAATGTCTTTTTCATGCATGACAGCACATCAGCCAGATTGATTAGTTGTTGTTTCTCCTGTGATTCTAACAACTTCCGCTTAGTTATACAGCATTTACTTTCTGTCATTTCACTGACTTAATAGAGCTTATAATATACTGACCAAATGACTACGGTTATTGTGTTAAGTAGGTGTTTATGGTAAATATCGTGTCACTTCACTGAGCATGTTCCTACAACGGCTAATCTGATCGGAACAGCCAGACCAGTCGTCATGTGTTCCAACAAGGTGTTGGGTTTCCCATAGTTCTAAGCTGTACAGTGACACAGGCCATTTGAAAGTGTGGCTAAAACTCTATGGAAGAAATGACTCGTTAAATTAGCACCTAATACTCCAGTCATTAGCAAGCCGTTACCAGCAGTGGAATGCCTTTGATGGCACTGCTTTGTGTGAGCCGGTCCCTTGTAAGCTGCAGTCGGAAAAATTGTCTACATCTGGATTCCTGAATTCTAACACTCTTCTGTTGTTGTACGTGTAGGAAAAAACATTACATCTGTGATTTTGTGCCTTTTCTGACCCATGAAACTCTGAGACATGTGGAGGTTGTAACCATCCAGCTACAAGTAGCATGAAGCTCTGTACTCCTTAACAACCGGGTCTTTGGGGTGTTTGGTAAGCTGAGGGGAATTGTCCATTATGGGGAGATATTAGTAACCCTCTTAGCCAAAGCTAGTCTCTGGGCCAACCCTCAGGGCTCATTTCAAGTGCTTAGCACTCGTTTGGAGCTTTGTCACCCCTCACCCTGTTGCCAGCATGGCCCCAGCCCCTCTGGCTGTGGAGCGATGCTGAACCACAGACCTTTACCCCTACCCGCCACCAGTGAGGGAACATTGACATCACAACTCTTAACACACTCACACACACACATTTGCACACACATACTCAGCAGTAACATTGTGGCACACAGTCCTTTTCCCAATCCCCCCTCCAGTAGCGCACCACAGCCAATGGTTTACTTTCCCGCCGTCCACTCCCATCCAGTGACAACCCCCGTCTCTCTCATTTTATCCCTCTTTCTCCACCCGCGTGAAGGTTGCCAGGCAGCAGAGAAAGACTTCACACACAAATACACCCCACTATGCCTCTGAGGGTTTTCCGGATGTCCTTGTTTACATCATGGAGTGTGCAGGTCGTAGGGAAGCAGACTCAGAGCCTCCGTGACTATGTCTGTCTAAGTCCTGCACTGACCTCCATTCATTTGGTGTCAACACAAATGTCCGTGGCAGCACCATGGTTGGCCTATTACGACTCAAATAAGTGCAAGGTACTAACATTGTGTTTGGGCGAAATTTTTAATATCAGGGTAAAGGGAGTTATTTTTCTCTGTTTTCTGAAGCGGGAGTGAGTATAAATGAAGTTCCTATATGGCTGCTGAAAACCAATAAGAGTTATCAGCTCTAACAGTGGTTGTCAGTGATGTGCAGGACGCTGCTGACTGTTACTAGGCTGTGTTTTCCCTCTGTGTGTCAAACCGATCGATTGGTTTGTCTGCTCCTCCCTCCAACTTTGATGTTGCCATTGATTGTTCTCATCTGCCCCTGAACTCAAAGGTTAGAGGAGCTGAGCTTCACTTCTGGATTGCTTTGACCTTCGCTCTGCACATGCTCAGTAGGTTCACAGAGCCCAGAGCCAAGCAGGCATGGTGGTAGCCAGGGCCTTGGGTGCGTGACAGCCAGACAACGGTGTGATGTCTTTTTTTTTTTTTTTTCTTTCCTCACCCACTGAGAATGATGTATATGTGATTGATTTTTCTCCTACCCTTCTCTCTACCGTGTTTCCGCTGCGATGCACTAAGCAGGACTGAGTCCAGGCTTGATCAATGCATTGTTTTTCTTTTTCAATCACACTTGAGTGAGCTGAAGACACGAAAGGTTACACAGGTGAGGTTTGGCAGGGATGGAAGCAGAGGAGCTTCTGGAGGCCCCCTCAAGGCCAATATATGAGTTTGCATGGTTGTTTGTGTGTGTCTGAGAGAGAGTGAGTCAGAGAAAGAAAAGTCCAACAAATTCATCTTGAACTTTTTAGCTCGTTGGTTAATGCTCATTTGTCTTGTCTTCCCCTAAAGCTACATCCATACTACTAAATTTTTGTTTAAAAACACTGTTTTGATATCTGTCCACTCAAGCATTCTGGCTCCTTACCAGGTTTTAATCCTTAAAGCGTTTTCAAACCTGACCTACGGGTAAAATCCGGAGAATTGGCTCCGGAGTTAGCCAGTAGTCTTTCTTTCACACACACAGAACACAGTGGGAGGTTCTCTGCACAGATGCTTTCACAACCTTCGCAATATTCAGGCGAGAGTTGGAGCAGGCGACTGCGGCAGACAGACACAGGAAGTGGCATATTAACTCTGCTGCCGAGATCATGTGACCATGTTTACAGCAGCCTGTCACCGTCGCCGGCTCTTATCAACACAAACTCTCCTGACATCTTTGTCGGTGTCTTCTACATGTGTGACGTCGCTTTTTCACTTGGTGATATTTGTTTTCTTTTAGTTTTTTGCATTTTTGCATCTTTCATGTGTTAGAAGCATCATCAACCCCCCCACTCGCTCGTGGTGAATCCGGAGACCAGTGCATGCCTGAAAGCAGCTTAACATGCCTGAAGCTGTGTATCATGTGACCACTCACATATACTTGACATGCACGTGTCGGTGTAAACAGGAGGAAGTGTTTGTCGAAGTTCACAGGAATTATCATAGATTTCATGAATATCATCTCGTCTCCTACTCTGAACTCAAAACAGGGTCAGCAGCGCTTGTTGATTATCCATGTTTTGTTCTGCACTGGTAGCTGAGGCTAATGCTCTTTGTGTTTTTCCAGAAGAGGGACATGTAATAGGAGCCTGATGAATCAGTGAAGACCCAATCAGCAAGCTGTTGTTAGAGTGTCCAAACATCTCTGTTTCTGCCAGTTCAGAATAAAATGCAGCTCCAGCTTTTCAAACTAAAACAGGGACCCGTTTAAGCAGCTCTAAAAACTCGCCTGATAAAGTCCAGAGAATTGTGTCCGGACTTTATCCGCAGTTTCCCTTTCACACGAGCACAACACAGCAGGAGCTTCTCTGCACAGACGCGTTCACAACAGCAACAAATCCTCCACATTGTTCAGCTGAGGGGGGGTGCAGAAGGCAGTGGCAGGAAGTAACGTATTAACTCCGCTGCGGAGATCAGCCGTTAGCACCAAAAAACTCTCTTGACATCTTTGTTGGTGTCTTCTACGTGTATGTCACCGCTTTTTCACCTGAAAATATTATTTTTGTGTATTTTGTCATTATTGCAAATGAATCCCCCGCTGGGTTCTCACATAGAATTCTAATGACTTTATGCAAAATCTACTTAGGGACCAGGCAGAGAAAGTCTGCACATAATCCGGAAGCTTTCACCCTCACATTTTTTATTCAAATGAGTTTAGTGCATGTCTAAAAAAAACAGGTATAGTAAAAACATAGTAGTACGGCTGTAGCTAAAGAGGGAAGCTTTCATCCTTGCCTCTGTAAGTCCTGTGTAACCTTACCTTTACCATCTTTCATTAAATTATAGGTCCTTCACAGTGTCTCAGTGCTCACCTGCCCCAGATAATCTGCTAGGCTGTATGAAGGCTACTCCTCTTGTTTCCTATAGTTGCTTGACAAGTAGAGTAGGCTAACACACACATACAAATGCACACACACACACACACACACACACACACACACAAAGGCCATGTGCTCAACAGAAAAGAGGCCACTTGAGCACGATGCACCTCAAACGTGTTAGCCGCAGCAGCAGGAGCACGAGGCTTCACATCAGAGAGGAACATCAGTGACATTCTGCTGCTCAGACTCAGGTGTTTTAATGCTCCTTAAAACAGTATTAAGCAAAGGAAGGAAGCGCTCTGCCCTAGAGGGGTGAAGAGCGCTGTGTCGTCCCAAATGATGTCTTTAGTAATGACACTGCTAAACCCTGTACCCAAACACCTAGCGATTAAGGAAAAGATAAGAATCTGTGGGAGTGGAAGGGCTCTCCTAAAGCTGGATGTCTGGAGGGGGTAAGGTTGTGGCGGGCAGGGCATGTTCAGAGGCCTGGGGTGGGGTGGGGTGGGAGCGCAGGCTTTCGACCAGTGGGTTTCAGATGTCATGGCAGATTCTTTCAGGGGGCAAATTACAGGGTTTAACTTCTCTTGTACCCGGGGATGCCTGTATTCTGATTCAACTTCCTCGGCAGACACTCGAGCGACAAGCCACTCAGCACCATTGAGCCCGGCGCACACTTGACTCACGGGACACTTCACCTCCTCTCCCACTCTGAGGACCTCCTCAAGACTTTGTTTGATGAGTGCCACCGGCGGCCTTTCCTTGTGGCTTCAGCAGAGAGCGGAGCAGCAGTGTAGCCCTCTTAAGCTTTATAGCGGTTAGCGTGTTAGTGTTAGGGGGCTTTACATGAGTGGCCCTTTGTGCTTTGAGTTGGCACAGGGCGGCTCCACAGATAAGCTTTAGTGTGGAACGGCTAAATGACTTGATTCTAATGACTCTGGCATTAGCCGGAACATAATCATCTGTGTTTCAAACACAGTAGAGAAACAGCAAATACACTCGATCCGTACACGTAGACACAGACGAACATATCAACTTGGAAAGACAACAAGATTCTTTTTGGTGATGAGGGCCGAGGCTGGTGTCCATGAAAACAAAAACATCTCTAGATTCTACCTGAAATTTTTTGTTGAATACAAACTTTCTCTTACATCACCCCATTGATGCATGCCGTTGTGTCCCATTCACAGTTCTCTCAAAGCACTTCCACCTCACACACACTCTCACACACACATATTCCATGTGAGCTGTAACAGACCTAAAGCTCTCTGAAGCATTTAGCAGCACGCTAGCAGGTTTACTCAGCGCTGCCAGTGCTGAGGGGAGTGCTGAAGCATCTAATGCAATTTCAGCCCAACATGCTTCTCTATGAATAAACACCGCTGAAGTGTACCATCCACTGTATGTTGATCCACTGCAGTGCTTCCTTTTTCCTTCGTACAAGCTGATCTAATACTCTGCCCCCCCCTCCCCCCCTCTCTCTCTCTCTCCCTCTCTCTCACTCTAATTTCTGTAGAGACTGCATTTGCCTCCAGACCTGTCTGAGACGGTGAGTCGTGTGAGCAGGGGGGAGCTGGCAGGGGGGGGGGCCGCGGCGGCGGCTTCAGCCTGTGGCTCCGGCACTTCCGGCAACAAACACCTGGACTTCTAGAGCTCCCACACAGCCGCCACGGGCAAACCCAACACCTGGAACACCGCAGCGTTGTCCTCTTTACCACCGGGGACCAGGTTGTTCCCTTTGCCCACATAATGTCAACTACGATAACCCTGGCAGACATTACCACCTGACAACTGCCCCAGCCAGGGGTGAAGACCTAAACATCCCCAGCACCTCTTCTCAAAATGGACACGTTGCATCGTACAGTTCAAGTTCCTATTTAATATAAATTCACATCAAACTCGACACTACGTCAAACAATAAAAAGTCAGCCCGTAGTGCTTTGAAATGTCACCCAAAGTCACATGATGCAAAGGGGGACTTATACTTAACCCAATTCAAATCCAAGATGGAGGGAGAATTTAAGATATGGTACTTTTTTTTCTGCCTCCAGGGAAGTTGTTTACATGTTAAGTGTATTCATGAAATATTTTTTAGTCATTACAGACTCTCAGCCTTGACTGACTTTAAATAATTTAACTACATTCTCCCAAGTTCAGCGCTTACTTTACAAAACAAGTGGCCACTTCCTGCTTAGCTCCACCATGTACACCAGTCTGAAAGTACATGTTTTTCTTCCCTAGGATAATTCAATGGACTGTGCTTTTGTTGAATAAATGAAAGAAAACAATTAAACGGTGAACGACATGTGATTTTTACTAAACTGTGTCTGAAGGCAAAGTTGGATGCAAGTGAGTTGTGAATGACTGATCTCTGGTCTGCCCTCGCTGGCTTCAGGTTTAAATAGGGATTCCTCCCTCTGACCCTGAGACTGTGCCGCTGAGTGACGTCTACCTCCAGTAAGCTGGAATGTGGGCAGAGGGCAGGAGAGGGGGATTTGGGTGCAGGCTTCACACCTCATCAGGCATGTTTGCTGGATGAGCTGCTTTGCCATGACAAGCCCAAAAAAACAAATTAGG